>NC_056566.1:237036-237295 GCF_013358625.1 Macadamia integrifolia
TTTTGCCAAAAATCTCTTGCTTAACCCTGCATTCAATCTTATACTCTGAGCTCTTTCTAGAAGTGTCATGTTCATCTTTTCAGCTACACCATTTTGCTATAATGTCTTTGGAACCGTGAAGTGACGTGTAATCCCTTCAAATTAGCATAATTCTAGAAATGGCAGAAATGGCTTGTACGTGGACTCCCCTCCATTATCTATTCTCAAGTACTTAATTTTCTTTCCTGTCTTCCTTTTTACCTCAGCCTTCCATTCCTTA
>NC_056566.1:237315-324396 GCF_013358625.1 Macadamia integrifolia
TTAGATTTGGTTGTTGAAGTACTCATACATCGTTGTGTATATAATCAAGCACCCACTTACTCTTATGTTTTGCAGTTTTGAATTTAAACTTGCACTGTTTTACAACACACAATACTTACAGAAGTTCAGTTTACAAATTTTTACTCCCTTCAACAGTTTCCTTCTATGAAGCTCCATCAATCCCCTCTCTCCCATATGCCCTAGCCGCATATGTAAAAATAAGTATCATCTATATCAAATCCTATAGATGCTCCACCTGTAACGGTGTTCCCTATGAGGCTGTATAGGTTTCCTGTTAGCTGTCCCTTCATGACAGCCATAACACCCTTAATAACTTTGAGAACTCCACCTTCTGCTATGCACTTGCAGCCATTTGAGTCAAGTGCCCCTTAAAGATACTAAGCTTTTCCTTAATTCTGGTATATGTCTCACATCTGCTAAAGTTCTTACTATCTCATCAAACATCTTGATTTTGATAGTGCCTATCGCAATGGTCTTGTACACAGCATCATTCCCCATTAGGACAGACCCACCATTATATGGTTGATATGTATCCAACCAATCCTTATGTGGACACATGTGATATGAACATCCAGAATCTAAAATCCAAGAATCAGAAGGTTGATTCTTACCTGATGATATAGAGAGTACATCTCCATCATCTCCATCTGAACTGTCAACTACGCTAGTTTCCTCAGATGCCTTATCTACACCTTTCATCTTCAAGTCTGCCTTCCTCTTCAAGCACTCTCTTTTCAGATGACCTTCCTCCTTGCACTAGTAACAAGAGACATTTGTCTTTGCCCCTTTTGATTTCAATCGACTCTTCCCAGATCCTTCTAATTTGATCTCCCTCTTTCCTACTCCTTGTCACCTCCGAAAAGACCTTCTCCTTGAGATTTCGTGCTACTGGTCTTCTTCCTTGTATCATTGGACATGAGGGCAACCGCGACTTCATCCATCTCAAGGGTCTCCTTCCCGTACAAGAGTTATTACCAGGTGATTATATGATTCTGGGAGCAACGATAGCAACAGTAACGCCTTGTCTTCATCCTCAATCTTAACCTCTAGGTTTGTAAGTTTACTTACGATCTGATTGAACATGTTAAGATGCTTTAATAGATCGTACCTTCCTCCATCTGTAGAGAATACAATTGCTTCTTCACGAACTTGTTCGTTAAGGACTTCGTCATGTAGATGCTTTCAAGTTTCGCCCATAACTATGGTGCAGATTCGATACCAACATATTGTAGGGCATCATCAGAAAAATTCAATCGAATAGCACTTACCGCCTTTTCTTCCATCTGTTCCCAATCTTCGTCAATAATTTTTGTAGGTTTCTTCGACTTCCCCATCAGCGTTTTCGCCAAACCCTATTGTATCAGAAGATCCTTCATCCTTTGACGTCAGAGGGTGAAATTGTTCTTCCCATTGAACCGCTCAATATCATACTTGACATTCAATCCCTTCCCGCCATCCTGCCTGTCAAGGCGCTGCACCAATACTCCCTAGATTAAACTATGACGGAATATAAGACATCGTACACCAACAGGATTGTGCATGTATATATGAACTGTGATCTTTAGTAATGTAATTATGGTGTTATGATCTGCCCTAATCTGGATCCTGGGGAAAATAGGTTGACTGGATACGATGAGGTGTCCAGTGCCGCATGCCTTGGCTTATTGGAGGTAGGGTGTGACAGAGTGGTATCAGAGCTAAGACTTAGGAAAAAGTATCACAACCCATAAGACCTTAGGATATCCAGTGTTATAGGATTTAATAAATTAAAAGCTTCAAGATAAAAACATCAAATTTAGGGAAACATTGTTCGTGGTAATTACAGATATCTAATAGGGAAGGGAAATGAAATATTGTATTTATACTATGAATGTATGTGCACTCTTGGTCAGACACCAAGACACTAATTTTATATGAAGTATGCTGCATGACTCATCCTTGCTGAATATTTGTTGAGCTTTTGGGAATTAATCAATTATTTATCTTACAGAAATTCTTAAAAATGCCATCAAAACGTGCTCAACCTCAGTATAAGCTTTGACCAAGGAAGAGGGGTTAGGTTGCTAGAGCTACCCCTCATGTGCCAATAGAGGATGAGGCAGGAAGGGAGACTGCAGCTGGGGCGACCTTTCCCGTAAATGCACCGCCCCTGCAGCAGTAACATCTATGCCACCACCTGCACCACCAGCAATCACAACACAGGATGTGGCAACCATTGTAATAAATATGATGCAAGGGATACAAGAAAGGCTGTAGCAAACCATACAACAAAATAAGCAGCAACAACAGCAGCAACAAAGGGCAATGGTTGAAGAATTGGCCACTGCCATACGTGCCAAGGAGTCACCAACAAACCATGTATCTATGGCACCACCCCCACCAGCCCTTACAGGTCCCGCTCCCAATCCTCTGTTTACATCTGGAGGTATAGTCACTGGTCAGACTATAAGTGGACAAACATCCCAAGCAACACCAACTATGGGAACACTTACAGGGCAACAGAATCCAGAAACCCATCCAACAATACAAGTATGGATTGATACCAACAAGTTGATGGAAAAGTTTTAGAAGTATCGGCCTCCATATTTCAGCGGGGTGACATATGATCCATTGGCTCCGGGGTGACATATGATCCATTGGCTCCAACCAAATGGATAGGAGTAGAGAAGGTTTTCTCACTTCTGGGCTGTAATGATGAACAGAAGATCTTGTGTGCTACTTACCAGTTGCAGAATGAAGCTCATGCATAGTGGAAGGCTACCACACCCATACTGCTAGCCACATATCCACACCCCACTTGGGAACAGTTTATAGAAGTCTTTTATGGGAATTATTCTCCCATAAATGTGCGAGATAGGAAGGAATCTGAGTTCATGGCACTGGTGCAAGGTCCCAGATCATTGTTAGAGTACCAGTAGCAGTTTGAGGCATTATGCTATTTTTCCCCTGAGCATATGAAGAATGACAGAGCAAAGGCCAAAAAGTTTGAAAAGGGACTGAGGTCCAGCATTGGAGTAGTGTTGGTTGCACACCGGCTCTAGACCTATACAGAGGTAGTTCAGATAGCCAAGTCCATTGAGCATAAGCAAAGAGAAGGTTATCAGATACATGCCGCAAGAAAAGCCAATGTAGCGAGTATTAGAAGGGAACCTGGGAAATTTGTGAAAGGAGCTACATCTACTGCTATGCCCAGGAAGACGGACTCAAATCAAGCATCTACTCAGTCTCGACCAGCAACCACCACTACCTAGCCTATATCTATGAAGTGCTATATATGTCAATAGCCAGGACATCTCGCAAGCTTTTATCCTCAAAGGAAGCCAGGAGAGCCATATGTGACTTCATCATCAGCATCCACTAAGAAGCCACAAGCATCTGGGAAGGTATTTGCATTATCAGCAGAGGAAGCTGAGACTGCTCCTAGGGTTGTGAGAGGTACAATATTAGTTTCCACAATACCAACATTTGTATTGTTTGATTCTGGTGCATCTCATTCTTTTGTGTCTTCACATTTTGCTACAAAATTGGGGATAGAACCAAAAAAGTTAGCACATAAGTTGATGGTTAGTACATCCACCGGGTTAATAGTGGATTTAGAGGATGTGTATGAGCCATGTATGATCCAGATATGTGGTTGAGATGATAGCTCATTTGATTTGCATAAATTGAAAGATTTTGATGTGATACTGGGAATGGACTGGTTGTCAGCATACTGAGCTTGTCTACTCTGTGCAGAGAAGAAGATATTATTTAGACCTTGAGATGGAGATGACTTTACATTTCAAGGGCATAGGAGAGACAAGGCTAAGAAATTGTTAATCTCTGCTATCCAAGTTCAGAAATTATTAAAAGAAGGATGTGAAGCCTATTTGGCATGTGGGGATACTACCAAGAAGACTACAACACGAGAAGAGCTAGAAGTGGTAATAGAATTTCCTGACGTGTTTCCTGAAGATCTATGTAGTGTGCCCCCAGATAGGGAGAGAATTTTGCATTGATTTAATACCTAGGGTAGCACCTGTATCCAGAGCACCATACAGAATGGTTCTTGCTGAATTAAAGGAATTGAAAGAGCAGTTGCAGGATCTACTAAAGGGTTTCATTGGACCCAGTGTGTCACCCTGGGAAGCTCCAGTCTTGTTTGTAAAGAAAGATGAGAGTCTGTGGATGTGTATTGATTATTGGGAATTGAACAAGTTGACTATTAAGAACTGATATCCATTACCCCACATTGATGATCTGTTTGACCAATTGCAAGATGCTACTACTTTCTCTAAGATTGATCTGAGATCTGGATATCATCAGTTGAAGATCAAGGAGAGTGACATACAGAAGACAGCTTATAGGACTAGGTATGGCCACTATGGATTTATGGTTATGCCGTTTGGACTGACTAATCCTCCAGCAGCCTTTATGGGACTGATGAACGGGGGTATTCCATGATACGTTGGATCAGTATGTCATAGCATTCATAGATGATATTTTGATTTACTCTAGAAGTAAAGAAGATCATGCAATTCACTTGAGGTCAGTGTTGCAAAGACTAAGGGAGAAGTTGTTGTATGCTAAATTTAGCAAGTGTGAATTTTGGTCGTCACAGGTGAATTTCTTGGGGCATATTGTGTCTGTAAGAGGTATTAGAGTTGATCCTGGAAAAGTTAAAGCTGTGTTAGATTGGGAGTCACCAAAGAATGTCAATGAAATCCGATGTTTTCTGGGTTTGGCAGGTTATTATAGAAGATTTATTGAAAATTTTGCTCGGATTTCTGCCCCTATGACTCGGTTGACTAAAAAAGGAGTCAAGTTTGAATGGACAGAAGAATATGAGAACAATTTCCAAGAGTCGAAGAATCGACTGGTAACAACTCCAGTCCTTGCTATTCCAGATGGTACCATAGGTATTGTAGTATACAGTGATGCTTCTAAACAAGGTTTGGGATGTGTGTTAATTCAAAATGGAAAAGTGATTGCATATGCTTCCCGACAATTGAGGGATTATGAAAAGAGTTATCCTACCCATGATCTGGAATTGGCAGCATTTATCTTTGCCTCGAAAATTTGGCTTCACTATCTGTATGGAGAAAAATGTGAAATATACAATGACCACAAAAGCCTTAAATACTTATTCACTCAGAAGGAATTGAACATGAGACAGAGAAGATGGTTGGAGTTGTTGAAGGATTATGATTGTACTATCCATTATCATCCGAGGAAAGCTAATGTGGTAGCAGATGCACTCAGCCAAAAGCATAAAACTACTTCACTAGTTGCTCTCACTACCAATCAGATGTTGATAGAAGAAGCAAGGAAGTTTGATTTGGAAGTTATTACAGAGGTGGAGATACCCGAGAGTGTGACACTTGCGACCTTCATTATTGAACCCTCCTTATTTGAGAGAATCAAGGAAGCTCAACCCAAAGATGATATATTGAGGAAGACAATTAATGCCATCAATGTTGGAAGACAGAAGGATCTTAGATTTTCATTGAAGAATGGAATTTTGTGGTTTAAAGACAGATTATGTGTTCTAAGGGAAGAGAAATTTATAGAATTGATCTTAAGTGAAGCTTATAGCACTCCTTACTCTTTGCATCCTAGAAGTACCAAAATGTATAAAGATCTAAAGAAACTGTATTGGTGGCATAACATGAAGCTAAATAAATGAATTATCAGATGGTAAAGACAGTGCGACAGAGACCTCATGAATTGTTACAACCTCTTTCAATGCCAGAATGGAAGTGGGAACATATTACTATGGACTTTGTGACAAGGCTACCACGGACTAGAAAGGGGAATGATACTATCTGGGTGATTGTTGATAGATTAACAAAGGTAACACATTTCATACCTATGAAGATATCCCATTCTATGGAGAAATTAGCACAGTTATATATTGATAATATTATGAGATACCATGGTGTGCCTGTCAGTATTGTTTCTAGTCGTGATTCCCGGTTCACTTCTAAATTTTGGGAATGTGTACAGAAGGCCATGGGAACTAAGCTGAATTTTAGCACAGCATTTCATCCACAAACTGATGGACAATCAGAAAGGACCATCCAAATCTTGGAAAATATGTTGAGAGCCTGTGTTATAGATATGAGTTATAGTTGGGATGAGCATGTGCCTTTGATTGAATTTGCATATAACAATAGTTACCAAACAACTATTGGTATGGCACAATTTGAAGCTTTGTATAGGAAAAAATGTAAGACTCCATTATATTTGGATGACAGTGAAAAAAAGAAAGTAAGATGAGGGAAATAGGAAGAGAAGAAAAGAGAGGATGAAGAAGAAGAATACTTGGGAAAAGAAAATTACTAGGTTTCTAGTATGCTTATATTCGAAACCTATATTCTTCACTCCTCACTCTAGAAACACTTCTTTCGAGTCATAAATCAGGGGTCATAAAAAATTCTCCGAATTTTCCTCTCAACACACTTCCGTACACACCCTTGGCATTCCCAACACTTTTTCCACTCCTCAACAGGCACCAAAGGACAACACATTGATGATGTCTTCACTTCTAGCACAGGCAACAACTACACATTGGCTGGGGCATTCCGACTCCTACCAATCAGATACACATCGTATGCACATCCACATCACAACCACCATGTGGCAAGGTCTATCGGATTGTGCACACCAAGGTTTAAAATATCGGTGCCTATTATACCATATCGGTCGATACGTATCAGTATCGGTGGCCTTCAATATGATACCACCGATATGCTACACCAACATTTTGAAAATTTTAAGATACGCTACTCTATGTACACTCCGATATGTACAAATACAGACAAATATTTAGTTTTACGTAGTCTATCGGTACGTATCGATATGTATCATAGAGTGTAATCCGATACAGTGCGATATGTGCAGATATGGTATGATATTTCACTTAAATAGGGAAAATGGGTTTATTTTGGGCAGAACAAGATTTTTCTCTTAGAGAACTCCACCATTCACTTCTTTTAACCCTCTTTTCTCACAATCAACACAAAAAATCAAATTAGGGCTTCTACTTAATGGCAAAAAATGATTTCAAAAGGGTGATTCAAGTAGTGTGAAGCAAGGATTCAAGCTGCAAATCAATCTTTTGAAGAAAACGTAACTTTTTTGGGCAAGTTCTTCATAAACTCTTACTTTTTTGTTAAATCTTGTTTATTTGACATGTTTTTTGCTTGTAGAATATGTATTTAGGATCCACAAACATAACGTGACCATGAATCTAGAGAAAAACATGATTTGTGTTTAGATTCAAAGAATTCTCCAAAAAAATGAAGGTTTCAAACTTTTTCTTATTTCTTGGATCTATTGCGACATACTTAACCAAAATTTGATATGTCGTATACAAACAACATATCTACAAGTTTCAAAATATTGAATTTTTTTTAATAATTTCAAAAATTGATTAAAAATTAGAAAAAACTCCTAATTTATTAAAGTAATAACTGGGTGTTGGCATGGATGAGGAACACAAAATGTGACTTAGTGAGGCCCGCAGCAACATGATTTGCAATCAATTATATTGCACTTGATAGTCTCGAATACCAGAAGGAAGGGTTGCTTAAGTCTTTCACCTCTAGTGAGTGATTGAGTAGTAGATATGCAGGCACAGAAATTGGAAAAATTGTTCAAAACTAATCACCTCAACAAAGTTTGGGGAAAGAGTGGCCCAACTTACTCAGGTTATGCAAACAATCTTTGTTGTTCTTAGAGTAGTTGATGAGGATAAGGCACAAATTATGGGCAATATAATTCATTGTATGGGAGTCATCAAGCAGAAGATACAAATTGATGACCCAAGGTCATGCAAAACGTTTCTAATGAATGTAGAAAACCGATGGGAAGGGATGTTGATTCAAAACATTCATTGGATATGTAATCTCTTTAGTAAACGACGTATCTTTCATTTTAAACACTTACTAGTTAGTAGTTACTGCTTAATTATCACTTTATTAGTATGCTAACATCAATTACAAACCATTTGCAGCCTATAATTTGAATCCAAACCTTCACAACTCTTTTAATTTAAGGTATAGAGGTGATTCGATGCAATATGTGAAGAAGGATATAAACAAGTTGGCACCAAATCTTGGTGTGACCAAAGAGGTCGTGGAAGAGGTTAGTAATCAGACATATTATTAAATGTTTAATACATTGAGTGGTGTATTAATATTTTAATACCTCTTTAGGTGAAGTAATTCTGGGAGGCAAATGCCACTCGGATTTGCCGATCAATTGGCTATATATGGTAAAGGAGCACAACATCCTGGTAAGTTAGGTTTAATAAGCTATCTTGTTATTTCAAACTCTTAATATTGCAATTATCCTTGTGCAGGTCATTGGTGGCTTAACAATGGGTTCAACGCTCCAACCTTGATGCCGATCGCGCAATTAAAATATTATCATATACGGCCTGAGAAGGAGAGAAAAAAGTACCTAAAAAAAGAACACATCGGCACTAACAAATATTTTTGGGTAACCAGGTCAAAACAATAATAACCATTCTGAGCACGAGGGTAACCTAGAAAGACAGACTTAGTGGACCGAGGAAACAACTTATCGATATGTGAATGTAAATTGTGGATAAAGCACTCACAACCAAACACAAAGAAGTAAAGCAAAAGAAGGCAAACCAAGAAAAACAACAAAAAATGGGGATTTATCGGCAAGAACCAAAGACGGCGTGCAATTAATCAAATATCATGCAATCAAGACTCCATCACACCAAAACTGTTTTGGCACATGCATATGTAACATAATAGCATAAGCAACTTCTAACAAATGTAAAATGTCAACTTTTTCATTCTGCCACTCCATGTTTCTGTTGAGTGTAGGCTCAATTAGTTTGGTGAATTATACCACGAGCAATTCGAACATATTCTAAAGCATTGTTAGAATGAAACATCTTAATAGAAGTAACAAATTGTGTCTTTATTTCATTATAAAAATTTTGAAAAAAAATAAAAACTCTGAGCGATCTTTCAAAAGGTATAACCAAGTGGGATGAGAATGATCACAAAAGTCACAAAATACAAAAAAAAGATGCATATTCCTAACATGACAAGGACCCCAAATATCCGAATGGACTAAAGAAAATAAATACGACCTACGACCATAGTTATCACGGCACCAAGGCGTTAGAGGGCTCTCTAAGCGCTTAGGCGAGAAGGTGCCCGCCTTAAGGTGTACAAGGCGACCAAGTTTTATTTTTTATTTTTCCTATTTTCTAACATTACTTAGTAAGCTGCATATACCTTGTATCATAAAAAATCAACAGCAAGCCACATCAAGTCATTAAAAATCAACATTTAGCCACATTAAATCATTAAAAATAACACTAAGTCACATTAAGTCATAAAAGATAACATTTAGAAAAATACTCTTGTTATATAATAAGTTTGACTGGTCAAATGATTTAATTTTTAAATGAGAGTTTTTATATTAAGAATAACATAAAACTAGCTTTCCAACAAGTCTAAGATTACTTAAATCTGAGTTATAATGACAATGTTATGCTCCGGTCAAACTCTTTTATCCTTCTGGAATTTGATTTTTAAACTATTTTTTTATTGAATTCAAATAGGGGGTATTTGCTTATTTATGAATAACGGAGACATTTACTTTAATGATATTTAGCATAAATAAATGCCAAAACACAACGTGACATGCAATGCAATAAGGCGACTGCCACCTAGGCTCCAGGCAAACAGCCTGGACGCCAAGTCGTCGCCTTGGCGACACCTAGGCGATGCCTTGACAACTATGTCTACGACTATAGAGCAAGAAGGGAAGGAAGCATGATGATGCTTTCTCAACTTGCAGGCTTCACAATCTAAGCTAGACAAAGACATTAGGAAATAAAAGTTTCACTCTAGACAATGACAAATGACCTAAATGACAGTGTCATTGGAAAGGAGTCAAACCACAAACAGTGTGAGCGATAGTAGAAGTAGGCTCACCACAGTTAAGGTAGTACAACCCATCCTTTAACGCCCTCCACCAATTGTCTTCCTCGTGGAAGATCTTGAAAGACACAATGAGATGGAAAAAACGTCACAGAACAATTTAAAGCCTTAGTTAAGTGACATACTGAAAGTAGACTCAAAGGAAATTGAGGTACATGCAACTCAGAAGAAAGATTAGAGGAGGTAGGAGATACTGTACCATGACTAGAAACAGGTGCAGGGATCCATTAGCAAGAATAACAGAGGTAGAATAAGTATTAGTGGTAAAAGAACTAACAAAGAAGGCTTACTAGTCATATGGGTAGAGCCCCCTAAATCAATAATCTAGGAAGGAGTAGTATTAAAGAGAGTAGGAGTATTTGCATGAGCTAAAATAGCAACAAAAGGAAAAGCCCCAATTGATGTATTATTAGATGTCTTAAGACTATGCAAATGCTATGAGACAGAAGCTAGAAGGATGGAAAGCTAGATTTTATCTTATGCCCAACTCCTCTCCTTAGTGCTACAAGAAAGTTACATCTATTGGTCTGGAAGTTTTTCTTTACCAAGAAACTTATCTCCAATCTAGAATCCACCTTCTCAAATTTTCTTTGGTCGGGTCCATCTCTTGAGAAAAAAATGCATCTTATTTTATGGGATGCTATTTGCAAGCCAAAGCGGGAAGGAGGCCTAGGAATAAAGCGCATCAAGGACATGAACGTGGCTGGCATTATGAAGTGTGGTGGATAGCTACAAAAATAAAAAAGAGGTCTTTGGGTTAAATAGGTGTATAGTAGGTATCTGAAACAAGATTCAATTTGTACAGTGAAGATAAATAAAAAATGTTCATAGGTCTGGAGGAAAATTTTGAAGTATAGGGATAAGGTTAAGCCTTATGTTCAGCACTTTATCGGGGATGGTAGCTCAACTTATCTTTGGTTGGATAGGTGGCACCCGTTTGGAGTACTAATAAAGGGATTTGGAAACAGAATTCGCTATGATGCAGGTTCTAATCGTCGTGCCTTGGTGAAGGATATTATGAGGGATGGTGACTGGTACACTGATCTACTTTCTTCTTTGGGCTTTACAGAAGCCTGGAGGGAGTTACCGAACTAAAAGAAACTCCATCACGCTGATAATGATTTGGTGGTTTGGACAGGTAATTCTTCTGGTCTCTTTACTACTAAATCTGCTTGGAATATTATTAGAAGTACGTCAAGGAAAGTGGATTGGTGTGATTCGATATGGTTTACTAATAATATACCTAGACATTCATTTACTTTATGGAGATACCTTGTTGATGCTTTGCCTACAAAGGAGCAACTAATTTATGGGAAAATATAGGTTCAACCTCATTGCATATTTTGTTGGGCTGACCTTGAAAGCCACAACCATTTATTTTTTGAATGTAGTTTTACATCTTTAGTCTGGAGGGATATTTACTCTCTTTGCTCACAAGATGGAAGGCCAACCTCTAACGTTGTGGATGCTGCTATGTGGGTCCATTATTATTTTGGAGGTGATGATCAGATTCGGGTAGTAGGAAAATTGGCTCTTTGTACTACAGTACAACATCTGTGGATAGAAAGGAATTACAGGATTTTTAGAAACAAGACCAAAACAAGATTCCAGATTGTGGCTGTTATTAAAGATGATATCCTTTCTAGGTTCTCTACTAAACCGCTTTCTGTAATTCATAGTGCAAGAAATCAGATGTTGGTAGATAGTAGGGGATTACAAATTAATTGGACTGTTAAAGTTCCAAAGGCTTGCACTTGATTCTGTCCCCCCTTCCACATGATTGCTCTATATTGTGATGGTGCGCTTTCTGATGACAAGGCTTCGTATGGTGGGATGATTTGGGATGAAAGAGGCACCCATATCGTTGCTTATGCAGGTTTGGGTGAGGAGTTGTCCATCCTTGCCACAGAATTACTTGCAATCCAAAGAGGGATTTGTATTTGTATTGACAAAGGCTTCCTGGAGGTGTCTATCTGATCTGATTCCATGTTGGCAGTTGATATTCTTAATGGTAAGATACACAGCCCTTAGAGTATGCAAGTATTTAAAAGCAGAATTTTGCATCTTTGTTCCATGCTTAGATGTAAGGAGATTATACATGTTTGGAGAGAGCAAATCAGGTAGCAGATTTCTTAGCCTCATTTGCTTCATCTACTGTTCAAGTTATCTTATACTCTCCTGATATCCCAGATGATCTTCATGACCTTATAAGAGGGGATGCTGATCGAATTACTGACTTTTGGATGTAATTTTTCTATGTTATTTATGTTCTAGTTTTTATTACTTGATTGCCGGGTCTGTCCTGCTTGTTCTTGGAATCCCTTCCCCTCTTTTAGGCATGTCTAAAGAGGGTTCTCTAGTATTGCCTCTAATTGTATTTTATCTTTTTCTTTTCTTTTAATTAATCATACTTACCTATAAAAAAAAAAAAAAGACTATGCAAACACCAAAATATCGAGGTGATGTCATCATGTAACAAAGGAAAGTTTGATGCACCACTTGAGGAAGTTCTTGGTACAAGATCACTAGAAGATATATCACTATCACCGCTAGATATTGCATGATTGGCTAACTGGTGTGCCCACTCTAGCTTGCCATGCTTGGCCCAACAAGTCTCAACAGTGTGATTAGGCTTTACCACAATAAGAACATTGCCTAGAAGAACAATTTGTTTGTTGTCCACCAAAACCAAAACCACCAGACATAAGACCTCCCCTAGAACCATGGCCTTTGCCACGGCCACGTCCAGCAGTAAACGCAGATTTTGTCCTTAGCGGACGAATCAGATTTTGCAAGAGCAACAACACGTTGAAGACAAGAAAAAAATGTATCAGCTTATCCCAAAAGGATAGTATGTTTTAGATCTTCTATTTGACACAAGTACGCTGTCATAAAAACCAATGGATGTTCCTATGAACCCTCATCAGAAGTTTGGTGTTTATGATGGTGAGCCTCTCAAAGATGTGCATCAGTACAAGAGTTTAATAGGTAAAATTGATATATCTCACAATCACCAGACCAGACATCTTTTGTTGTTGGAGTTCTCAGTCAGTTTCTGCAGTCTCCTCAGAAAGCTCATTGGGATGCAGCAGTTCCGATTCTTCCTTCCATAAATCTATAGATCAGAAACTCGAAAACACAAGGTGGATAGTAGGGAAGCACTCCATTAATAGGAGAAGAGGTTAAGCCATAATAGACGGAGTAATGGGTGGCTGCCTGATTACCAAGGCCCTGATACCCTGTTAGAAAACCAGAATAGTGTAACCAAACCAAGGGAAGAAGAAAAAGAAGAGGAGAGAGCAGCTAAAACATGGAGGCTGCCTACAGCTAGAATAGAATGACTAGCCGCAGGCCCCTCCCCCTCTATATATAATATCTCAAGTGAAAAATATACCAGGGACAGAAATACCCATCTACCCTGCCCACCCTAATACAAGCCATATAAAAGAATGAACAGTAAGACTAAAATAGCCCTAGAAATTCAACATCTTTACAGCAGTATTCCAATGACCACAAGAATGGAGCAACAATATGTATTAAGTCTCAATTGTACCAAAAATTAGGAAAAATCTAGGTCTTCTAAACCCCATTATAAAGATTGGAACAGCCACTAAACACATTTAAACCAATGTAGAAATAATGGTCACTAGATCCATAATCAAAACACTTATAGACAACACACTAGTGGAAGTTAATATTTCATCTGTTGTGAACTGGTGTCAGATCCAAAAAGTCAAATCTCTGAATGTGGTGAATGGTTGTGCAAAATAACTATGAATGCTGGTTAATATTTAATATTGAACTTGGTGTGGTTTCAACATTTCATTCTAAAAATTTTCTGGAGTGTTTATGGCATGAGCTATTTAGTGAGTTTCTGCACATTTTGACAAAAGTTTCATCAATCATGATGTCTTTTACAATAAAATCAGAAATTTGAAGACATGCACCATAAACAAAATATTTACAGAAGCTGAGAGCAAATTCGTTGGACTTTACAATTATAGAAATTAGCTTACCCTTTGAGGTCTGGAGGGTAACTTTTCGATTTCACCTTTACTGGAGGCCTCTTTCCTTCCAAACAGATCATTTTAGACGCTTCTTCTGGGTGATTAGGGTGGAAAGGTTGCACTCCTTCAATCATCTGGACACAGTGGACAAAGATATAAGAAGGGGAAAGGGTGGAAGGCACTGAACAATGGCATTTTTTATCTAATGCATGGACATAATTGGGAACACGAAATCAACACCATTGGACAGAGGGATGAATGGAAACAAAAAGGAAAAAATTCCTAGGAGGAGTCACATAATTTCAAAGCGGAATGTTAATTAAAACAAAAAAAAGTAGAAGTCCATCCCATTTTAGGTTTCCTAAAAATTAAAATAATTTCTGCTTGTTCCAATTTTAGTGATGGATGGAAAAGTGTCCACTTGTTGCATGAAAACATGCCTCAGGTGCTATTGCTGAACAAAATGTAACCATTTCACTTCAGCAAAACATTGAAGAGCAGATTTAAGAGATTCCATCAATTGAATGTTCCAAATCAATGCAGAAAGTTGTGTTCATGATATGGATCACAAACATAGTTAAATTTATTTATTTATTTCTTTTAAAAGTTAAATTTATTTATTTATTTCTTTTAAAGTGTGGGTGCAAAGCAGAAAATAGACAATCTGAAGCATAAACTTGGAGAGAACTCAAAACCCAGAAAGTTACATCAACCTAATTTACCTACAACTAAAAATTCTAGCCAAAAATCACCCTCCAGCATAGGGCCCGAACAGACCGCTACCCTAGTTTACCACCACCCCCCCCCCCCCCCACAAAAAAAAAGAGCCATCAGCTGACAGACTAAGCCTAAGGCATTAGCAGTTATGAGACATCACTGGGATGAGATAGTCCAATGAGGATACCAAGTCATTGCACTCCTAATCCAGTATGACCATCTCCACAAGTGCTAATCCTGTGAAATCCTCTCCATCAGAAATGATCTAGATAATACCAGGGGAAGGAGATAACTAAGCATCACTTTCAGGGAAAATTTTCACTTAAGAAGCTGTAATACCCTACTCCCTGACCTCCAAAACAGGGGGAACCAAATAACTCAATGTGCTGTTCTAAACATTACTTCAGATACATAGGAACAAACCTAGATAAGCCCACAAAAGTCCTGCAATTTCTCCATTTGATACCAATTAATGACAAATCTGCCACTCTTCATACATTTCTAGACGTTTACAGAATTGCCACTTTTTTTAGATGTGCTTTATTTACTAATCTGCTATTAATTGTTGCAATTGAGCTATCGAATATAAGAGTGGGCCTATAAGTGATCCAAATCCGAGTTTGGAATCCGGATCCGCAACAAGTGGTATCAAAGCGAATTTCCTGCAATTTTCTAACCATGAGAGGTCACATAACCAATGTTGAGTAGCACAAATTGTATCGTGAGGTATTTGAGAATTAACAGAAGACTAATGCTAGGCATGAAAGGAATGAGGCAAAATATAACAAGTTCATGGAAGAGACTCAAAATGCTCTCACTAAGATTCTTGCCTTTATGAATAGGTCTAACAAGCGAACTGAAGAAAGATCATCTATAACACATCCTCAATTCCATACCTTGTCGAGCAACCTAATCTAGTTGTAGCCCTGGATGTTACACGATAATTTTATGTCAAAGATTATGGTGTCAAAGTTGAGGTTCCAGAGTTCAATGGTGAAAAGAGACCTGAAGAATTTCTTGACTGGCTTACAAAAGTCAAGAGGATTTTTGCTTATAAGTCCCTTCTGGACGAAAATAAGTTGAACTCATCCTCAGCAAGTTTTTTGGGTGCATGTTCATGGTGGGATGATATACTACATTCCACATTTGTCAAGGGGCTTCGACCCTTTACCAATTGAGAGGTCATGAAGGTAAATTCTAACTGAGAAGTTTTTTTGTTTTCTTTAAATAAATTCTTCACCAAGCAGGAAAAGACTATACAAGGAAAGAGAGGGGAGGGGGAAAGAACAAAACACAAAACCAAGAGCACACTAAAGCAGAAAACACCAAGAAAGGGCAAAGGACAAGCCCAACAACAACTAAATGGTACATTAAATGAGGGGTATATAATAGTGTATTAAAGGAGGTCACATGAACTCTTTGTACCGTGGGGGTACAAAGGGTACATGTGTGAGTCGATGGCATCTCTTTGGTGCCTTGACTCTCACACTATTTATGTTTCCTACTGGTACTAGGATTTTATTCTAAGTTTGTTTCCTCTTTTGTTTATTTCCTAGTTAAGGTAGATTACAATATTACTAAGTTTCCTATTTGACTTGTAATAAGCTCGGTTATAAATAAGAAAGGTAAGGGAGACTGCTGGTCACGATTCTGTTAACCAACAATCTTGGTTCTCTCCTTCTCTTCTTTTTCTTCCTTTTTTTCTCTTGGGATTGCAGGGTGTTAGCTTTGCATATTGTTTTATGGTATCAGAGCCAAATTAAGCCTAGTGATCTCTCCTTGTTACTCTAGTGCTTCGGTTCTTCATCAAAGGATCGACCTTTTTCTGGTTGCAGCAACTCGTGCTGCCTAATCACATAGTATTGCCCTAGTTCATGACCAGGGCACCGTTTAACAACACTCCGTTTCTGCGTTTTCTTGTTCCCAGAAACGGAGAAACAGCCTGAAAAGCGTTTGATAAAGTTGTTCCGTTTCACCTGTTTCTAGAAACATAAATCAAAATTTATGCCTATTTACAATTCTAGAAACGACTTTGACGAAACAAGTCCGACTTGTTTCGCTGTTTCTAGAAACGAATTTAAGAGGAAAAAAAAAAGGCTATTGTGCCCGATAAATCTCTCAACTATTTAAACCTGAAAAAAGGCAAACGAACCCTCTCTCCCTTTTGGGCATCCGATGATACTATTGGGTTTTTAGTGGCATTATGTCTGCAAAAAACATTTCGAGAAACAAGTTTATCAAACATCAAAAAATCCGTTTTTGTATCCGGAAACATGAAAAGCTGTTTCTGACGTTATCAAACGGTGCCCAGGGCTCTTCTTCATAACTACCTTGATTATTATCTCTCTGATCTAGAGATCTTTTTTTTTTTTTTTTCTTCATGACTGCTGCTTTAATTTCTAGAGATATTTGTGCAAGTACTGAAGCTCCTGCAATTTACTACTCTACCTGCTGATAGATCCAAGCTTTTAGGAGTTGGTTCTTCTGGTCTAAAGGGACATGAAACCCTTGTTTCACCTCCTTTTGGTAGCTTGATCAGGTAACACTAGGAGGCTCATTATACCTGCAGCTACTCTGTTATATGGGGATTTTTCAGCCTCAAAGTTGGAACCATATCTTCTACCCAGGTTCTCTAATCAGGCTTAGACTATGGAGTTTTACCCCCCTCCACAAGTGCTTCCATTGATCCTAATTTGGGCCCTTTTCCTGAACAGGGTTCTACCCCTCCTCGGGAAAATATTCAATGTGCTTATCATAGTTGTCATAGCGCCAAGGCGAACCAAAGCATTGGAAGGCTGTCTAAGCGCTTGGGTGAGAAGGTGCCCACCGTGAGGCGAACAAGAAAACCAAGTGTTATTTTTTATATTCCCTATATTCTAACATTATTCAGTAAGCTAGATATACCTTGTATCATAAAAAATCAACATTAAGCCTCATCAAGTCATTAAAAATCAATATTAAGCCATATCAAATTATAAAAAATCAACATCAAGTCAAATTAAGTCATAAAAGAATCAACATAGACTAATGTTTTCGTTATATATTAAGTTTGACTATCAAATTCTTTTATTTTTACATGAGACTTTTTGTATTAGGTATAACATAACATCAGCTTTCCTACAAGTTTAAGATACTTAAATCTGAGTTGTAATAACAAAGTTATATCCCGGTCAAACTTAAAGTGTATGAATACTGTTAAAATCTCCTAACTGAAAATAATTTTATGGATATAAAAAAATATATATTATTTTATCGGACTTTTGGTTTTTAACAATGTTTTAACATTATGAAATTTATAAAATTTTCATAATTGAGAAAAATTCCAGCATTTAAAAGTTGAAAATTGCCTCTACAACCAAATCCAGTTTTTGTTATTCAACTGGGGGGTTGACTTTTTATCCTTTTGGAATTTGATTTTTAAGTTATTTTTATTGGATTCAAATGGTGGCATTTTCTTATTTACTTATATGATATTTGGCATAAAGAAGTGCCAAAACATAAGATGACATGCAGTGTAATAAGAGGACTGTCACCTAGGCCCCAAGCAAACCGCATGGACTCCAAGTCGTCGCCATGCCGATGCCTTGACAACTATGGTGATTATTGTGATCGCCCTTGCCATACCAGGTATACATGTTGGAAGCTCCATGTGCATCCTAAGGGTGGGCGTAATAGAAAAACTGGAAAAAAAGGCCCCCAGGCCAATCAGTCCGAGTCTGCTAACAATGCCTCTACTATTGCACCATTCTCTTCGGATCAAATGTCTGCCCTCAAGCAACTAATGGCATAGTTAGGCACTTCTCCTACTCCTCCTGTATCCAACCTTACTCAAACAGGTAGTTTCCTTGTTTCTTCCTCCCATTCTCCCTTATGGTTACTTGATTCGGGTGCTATCGATAGCATGACCAAGTAGCTTTGAGGTCTTCCATACTTATATTCCTTGTTCCAGTCTGGATAAGGTACGTGCGGCTAATAATTCCTTGTCATCGTAGAGAGGGGAAGAACCTTAATCGATTATTGCAGGGTTTTAAGGTTTATAAGATTGAGGTAGTGTGTAGGACAATAACTAGATTCGTATGAATCATCTCATTAGTGATGCCTTGCAAAGTATAAGGGAGACAAAGGAAGAGAAGTAGGTGGAGGGTGAGAGAAGCTGGAGGCTTGCGATATAGGGAAGGGGAGGAAAAGGAGGCTAAAAACCTAGATCAGAAATTTAGGCTCTGATACCATGTTAACAGCAAAATTAGGGTAGAATGCTTGAATGATCAATGAGACAATGCAAGTCTTTATTTATAATAAGCAAAAGGGAAGCAGAATTACAAATATGCACCCCTCAACTGACTCCCATTAATTAGTCGGTGGAAAGGGGAAAAGGCAGGAATGCCCCTATGACACCCTTAGTTACATATTTCAACAATCAGTTTCCTATTTCTATTATTTCTATATGTCCAAGTTTTGTAAGGCTATTTAAAGCCCATTAATCATAACAAAAAGATAGATTGAAGTTTAGGAATTTAAGTGTTTACTCATGGTTGAGATCGATGTAACAGGAGAAGTTGAGATGCCCGAAACCTGAGGGATGAGATGTGATGTACCATAATATACACAACCTCCATATATCATACGACCAAGTAAGACGACCACAGACTAAGCGACCTTGATGCAGCAACAAAGAGAGACTCCACACCCTCTTGACCACGCCCCTCCGACCAGACCAGAAATGGTTAAATAACTAGGTACTTACCATGGTTGAGTTAACCGTTACACAAGTGGACTAACTAATCAACCAAGTGGACCAACTAGCCAACAAGGACAGCTCAGCACCAAGGGGATCAATCAACTAATAAGAAGACAACTCAACACCACTATATAAAGGGGAGAGAACTCCTGAAACAGGTATGAATTTTCTAGTGGAAGACCACCTTTACTCTGATCTGAAGGACTGACTTGGGCTTCAGAGTGTTCCATCCAGAGGAAACTCTGGGCTGGTTCTCTGACTTGTGTGCAGGTTCTGGCCTATCCGAAGAACAGGTACAAGACCTTCAGGGAAGGAACGAGAAACTGCATCAACAGTGGTGCCGTCTGTGGGAACGACAAGAAAGTCATTTCTGCTGAGAAGCTGAGAAGAAGAGAAGAAAGAATATGCCGAAGGTAACGAGAGCATGTTTAATAAAGGGGGAACAGCGTTCTGGCCCGCTCCCTTTCAACCCTCAACAAGAGGTGTTAGAAGAAGTAGAGCAAGATCCGGCTGTAGAAAACGGGAAAAACCATCAAGAAGCACTAAGGGCTGTCAAGAATCAAGAATCAAGAATCGCCGGAGATGGTAACCGCCGAGCAATTTAGAGAGCTCCATGAACAGGTGAAAAATCTGGCAAAGGTAATTCGAGAGACCTCCCGGAATGCAAGCAAGGTTGCCCTGGAAGAAGGGAGTTGCCGTAAAGAGACTTCTATGACTCATCAGAGCCAACCTAGCTCAACCATGAAAAGCGAAGGAGAACACAGCTATGCGCCCTGCGACCAAAGAAGTCCTAATCTCTCGACATCTCATCAACTGAAGGGCCACCGCCGAAAAACAAAGTTCCCCGGAGAGAAGGAAGCCCAGCATAGACCCAAAAGATCCCCACCAGCCAATAAAGAAGACAAGAAAAGAAGATCCAAGAAGGGACGGAGAATGGGATGTGCCAGCCCAAAGCAAAAGACGCAGCCGAGCCACTCCAGCCTATTAGAAGCATCCCTAGATCAAAAGTTTCAAGAGTTGCAAGCTAAAGTTGAGCGAGCAATGGGCATAGAGAAAGAAATGGAGGAGCTCAAGATGTTCGGAGAAACAACCTTATCCAAAGAGATCATGCGGATACGTGTCGCTGAAACCTTCAAGATTCCAACCTTCCGACCATACAACGGAACCAAAGATCCCTGGGAGCATTTGTAGACCTACCGATCAGTAATGACAGTACACGATGCTACTGAGGCTCTGCTATGCTAAATCTTCCCAGCATCCCTCTAAGGACCGGCGGCCTCATGGTTTTCTTCGCTGGAGCCAGGTTCAGTCTACAATTTCAAACAACTGAGCAGAAAATTCTTGGATTACTTTGTTGGAAGCAAAGTATATAGAAGGACATCACAGAATCTCATGAACTTGAAGCAAAGGCCGGGAGAGTCAATCCAACAATTTGTGCACAGGTTTAACTTTAACCTGGAAAAATTGGAGGTAAGGGATCTCGATCCTCAAGTTGAACTCATGGCCCTATAAAGTGGGATCCAAGATGAGAAGCTTGTCTTCTCACTCTCTAAATCAGAACCCAAGACATTGGGCCAATTGGGAGAAAAAATCAGAAAATATATTAATGCAAAGGAAGCCACGGCTGGTCGGAAGCTCTCGAACACGTCGGGAGATCGAAGAAGGGCGTATCAGAAGGAAGACAGAAGAGCTAGACCTGGGGAGGGCAATGAAAGAAGAAAGGGCCGGAATGAATACACGGCCTTGAATAAACCAAGATCTCACATACTCATGCACATTACACATGAAGAGAGAGGAAAGATGAAAGAACCCAAGAAAATCAAGAGCTCACTAGAGAACAAAAACATATCCAAATTCTGCGAGTTTCACAGAGATCATGGTCACACTACAGAAGATTGCTGGGAGCTCAGGAACGTAATTGAGAACTTGATAAAACGGGGCTACTTAGGGAGGTTCTTGGAGAAACAATCTGATGCTTCGACCAATGGTGAAGAACAGCCAGGAAAAAGGACTGATCAATGGCGACCTCGCCAAAACAACTTCCGAACACGTTACAGAGGTCGAGAAGGTCTAGGAGCAGAGAGATGCCAACGATCTCGATCACCATGCAGAAAAGGCACCCAAGATGTAATACCACAGGAAAGCCCCACTCCTCGTGTGATTTCAACAACTGTAGGAGGACCATCCAGCGGAGGGGACTCCAAATCAGGAAGAAAATTATACGCATAAGGTGTGTTCTACACTGAACACCTGACCAAAAAAGCAAGAACAGAACAAATCATCACCTTTGGAGATGAAGACATTAGGGGGGTTGATTTTCCCCATGAAGATGCGATGGTAATAACTCTAAGGGTGGGGGCTTTTTCAATGGAAAGAATTTTGGTAGACAATGGAAGTTCAGCGGACATCATATTTTGGGAGGCCTTCAAGAGAATGGAGATCGAGGAAGAAAAATTAAGACCAGTCCACACTCCCCTGTATAGCTTCTCTGGCCCTCCAGTCAAACCAAAAGGCATAATCGAACTCCAAATCTGTGCAGGTACGGGCGAGCTCCGGAAGGCTGTCATGGTCAACTACCTAATTGTAGACACTCCCTCAGCTTACAATGCAATCCTAGGACGGCCAAGCCTGAACAACCTTAAGGCAGTGGAGCCCACATATCACTTGAAAATGAAATTTCTTACCAAGAAGGGAATTGGAGAATGCAGAGGTGACCAACGGGAGTCCATAAAATGTTACGTTAACACGCTGAAGGACACCTGCCCGTTAAATGATATACAGGTCATGGAAGTAGAGGACCATAGAGATGAGAAGGAGAGCTTCAGAGGCAAGCCGGCAGAGGAGTTAACGGTCATAAATCCGGTGGAAACGGATAAATCCAAACAACTTATGGTCGGCAAATCATTACAGGGGGGAACTGGAAAAGCTCACCACCTTGCTAAAAGAAAACCTTGACTTGTTTGCATGGTCAGCCACGGACATGCCAGGTATAGACCGAGCAGTCATCGAGCACAAACTCAACACGGATCCGACCTTCCGACCAATCAAGCAAAAGAAGAGGTCGTTTGCTCCTAACAGACAAGAGGCCATCCAAGAAGAGGTAGAAAAAATTCTCAAAGAAGGATTCATCAGAGAGATCTGGTATCCAAAATGGGTCGCCAATGTCGTTATGGTCAAAAAGTCATGTAAAATGGAGAATGTGCGTGGACTTCAAACATCTGAACCGGGCATGCCCCAAGGATGACTACCCTCTCCCAAGAATTGACATGCTTATAGACGCAACTGCTGGTCATCAACGCATGAGCTTCATGGACGCTTACTCTGGATACAATCAGATAAAAATGAGCAAATCCGACCAGCCAAAGACAACCTTCATCACCGACGAAGGTCTATACTGTTACGAGGTAATGCCATTTGGTTTGAAGAACGCAGGAGCAAGATATCAAAGACTGATCAATTCTGTGTTCAAGAACTTAATCGGAAAAAATATGGAAGTATATGTGGACGATATGTTGGTCAAAAGAAAGAAATCATGTGACCACACGGAGGACCTAAGGGAAGCCTTTAAGGTACTATGACAATATAAAATGAAGCTCAACCCAACCAAGTGCGCATTTGGAGTGACATCAAGGAAGTTCCTCGCTTTTTTGGTCTCTAACAAAGGGATAGAGGCCAACCCTGACAAAATAAAGGCAATCCTAGAGATAACGGCTCCAACAAATGTGAAAGAGGTCGAGAGATTAACAGGAAGGCTCGCTGCTCTTGGTCGCGTCATCTCAAATTCAGGAAGATACCCACCATTCTTTAAAACTTTGACAGGAGCTAAAAGGTTCGAATGGAACGATGACTGCCAAAATGCATTCAGAGAGCTAAAAGAATACCTAGCTTCACCACCACTTCTCGCAAAACCAGTAAGAGAAGAGTTGTCTTTATCTAGGGATTTCACCAGCAACAGTAAGTACCGTACTAATCAGGAAAGAAGAGCGGCGACAAAAACCCATCTACTATGTCAACAAATGCTTGATTGATGCAGAAATAAGGTATAACAGAGTAGAGAAGTCGGCCCTGGCATTAATAACGGCAACTTGAAAGCTCAGACCATACTCCCAAGCTCACACGATCACAGTCTTCACCGATCAGCCTTTGAAAAGAATTTTTCAATAACCTGCTGCATCAGGCCAAATGATTGGTTGGGCAATAGAATTGGGAGAGTTCGATGATCAATTCCGACCATGCTCGACCATCAAAGCTCAGGCACTGGCAGACTTTTTGGTCGAATGTACGATACCCAACATCAACAAGAAGAATCAACAGATGATCAGCAAAAGTAGGGAAAGGAACCAGTGACAGTATAATCAGTGAACCGACCACTCGAATGGTAATTGTTCGTAGATGGATCTTCCAGCACAACCAGAAGTGGAGCAGGGGTAATGCTCATAAGTCCTAAAGGCTTCCAAATACAATGCGCCTTAAAGTTCCTATTCCAAGCTTCCAACAACGAGGCTGAATATGAAGCCTTACTAGCAGGGGTCAGATTGGCGAAATCCCTCCAAGTCAAAAACATAAACATTTATAGTGATTCGCAGCTGGTGGTATATCAGGTAACGAGGCAGTATGAAGCTAAGGAGCATAGAATGGCAGAATATTTGAATAAGGCAAGGGAACTATTGACATGTTTTGAAACAATAAACATACGAAGAATAGCCCGAGATGAGAATACTATTGCAGACACCCTGTCGAGGTTGGCAACGACCTCATACTGAAGCATTACTCCACCGACATTCGTGGAAATACTCCCCAAGTCAAGCTTGACAAAAAAAAAAAACCTTGAGGCAATGCAAATAGACCAAAGTCAAAGTAACTCTTGGATGGACCCCATCCGCGAGTACTTAATCCAAGGATCTTTGCCCTCTGATACCAAAGAAGCTTGAAAGATAAAACAGCGAGCAACAAGATTTATGATCCTAGACAATGAAACGCTTTGCAAAAGGTTATTTTCTAGCATATTGCTCAAATGCTTGGACCACCGAGATGCGGAATATACTATCAGAGAGGTACACGAAGGGATCTGCGGTCAACACCTGGGAGGATGAGCACTAGCACACAAAATCCTAAGGCAAGGATTATATTGGCCAACAATGACCAAAGACTCAATTGGGTATGCTAAGAAATGTACAAAGTGCCAGTTCCACGCTAACATTCCCAAGCAACCAGCCACTCAGCTCAGCACATTGAATAGTCCCCTTCCGTTTGCAATGTGGGGCATGGACATACTGGGACCTTTTCCATTGGCTAGTAGATAGAGAAAGTTCGTGGTCGTAGCCATCGACTACTTCACAAGATGGGAAGAAGCAGCGGCATTAGCAACTATCACAGAACACAACACATCAAGCTTCTTCAGAACAGCCATCATCTATCGATTTGGCATCCCTTGAATCCTTATCACAGATAATGGCAAACAATTTGATAACAAGAGTTTCTCCAAGATATGTGAGGATCTGATGATCGATCACAGGAAGACCTCCATTGGATATCCCCAAACCAACGGAATTACAAAAAATGCCAATCGAACTCTACTCTAGGGAATCAGAAGAAGGTTAGACGAGGCCAAGGGCAAATGGGCAGAAGAACTACTGATTATACTATGGGCACACAGGACCACGGAAAGAACAGCAATAGGTGAAACCCCATATTCCCTCACATATGGAACTAAAGTTGTTAGCCAGTCAAGGATTAAAGTATCGGTATCGGTCGCCGTATCGATCGGCCAAAATTAAGATACGTATCGGAGGATATAATATCGTATCAGAGATACGCTAAAGATACACACATAAATGGATAGGAAACATTTTTTTAAACACTTTCGCATAAAGAATTTGTTAAAAAAAAACTATTGATAACATGTATTATGCATAAATACCAAATTGAGGGTATCGCACTAAGAATTCAAGGTTTGTAGTTGTCCCATAAATGTACAATCCTTGTTCACAACCTTGCTTTCCACTTTAGTTAGAGAGAAATATGGCTGACAGCAACTTTGGAACAAAAACCCCTCAAAAAATCGTGTTTTTCTGAAAAATTACCCATCTTAGCCATTATATGATCGTAGCGCACTGTATCGGTACATACCAATACTCACTGACACGTGCCGATCGATATTCACCGATACATACCGATACATACCAAATCGTACATTTTACCTCGATTTTATATTTTCCATAGTCGTATCGGTGCATATCGTATTGTATCGATGTGTATCGGTGGTGTATTGATGCATATCGGTATGTATCGTGGGATATATATCGATAAGAAAGGATTTTAAAAATTCCATGTATCGTATCGGTGTGTATTGTATCAGTCGGCTAAATTTAAGATACGTATCGAAGGGTATCGTATCGGTATTGAAGATACTTTAAACCATGAGCCTAGTAGAAATCGGAGCAATATCACTTCGGATAAGCACCTTCAACGAGCAAAGAAACTCAGAAGAATTGGAGAACCTGGACTTACTACAAGAGGTAAGGGACCAGGCACAGGAAAAAATGGCGATATACCAGCAGAAGGTCGCTCGACATTTTGATTCCAAGGTCACTGAAAGATTATTTCAACTCGACGACCTCGTCCTCAGGCAAACGAAAATCAAGGACCCGCAAAATCAAGAAAGTTATCACCTAACTGGGAGGGACCATACAGGATCATAAGGATCATCAGGCCAGGCACTTACCACCTTGAGACTTTAGAAGGAAAAAGAACTGAAAGGTCGTGGAATTCTATAAATCTCAAAAAATTCTATCAATAAAAGTACTATTCAAGGAATTTCTCTCTATCTGACAAGAAAAAAAAAAAAAGAACACTCAGAAGTTCCTGCCTCCCTAAACCATGAGGACCTTGCGAGCTTCCACGGTTAAAATCTCCTGCCTCCCTAAATCATGAGGACCTCGCGAGCTTCCACACTCAGAAGCTCCTACCTCCCTAAACCATAAGGACCTTTCGAGCTTTCACGGTCAGAAGCTCCTGCCTCCTTAAACCATGAGGACCTTGTGAGCTTCCACGGTTAGAAGCTCCTGCCTCCTAAACCATGAGGACCAGCTTCCACACTTAGATGCTCCTGCCTCCAAAATCATGAGGACCTTGCAGGCTTCTACACCCAGAAGCTCCTATATCTAGATCACAAAGACTACAGTAATATAAAAAGAAGGGGAGGAAAGAATTCATCAAGGGCAAAAATATCCTTAATATTCCAAGGAACCAGACGACATTCACATTACAAAAACTGTTTCTTCCTTTCTAAGGAAAAAAAAAAAGGGGGAGAGAAGAAGCAACAACTAACTATTACTACGCATCCAGAGTTAGAAACAACTTCAGCAGGCAAGGAAGCACCAGGAACGGCGGGAGCAAGGGTCTCCAAAGGGGTAGACATAGCACGAGGATCAGCAGGCAACGGAGATTTCTTAGAAGAAGCATCATTAGAACCAGCATTAGCAAGAGTAATTGAAGTAGGCAAAGCCACAACAGTGGAGCTAGAGGAAGACCACTCATCCAGCGAAATATGGAAGCATTTTATCTTGTCCCATTCTTGAGCAAATCGGCTCAGGTTAAAATCAGGTTGACGAGCCCATACTTCTTCACGGATGAGCAACATACCCTTAAGATACAGCCGAGCTCCGCGAACATTAACCTCGCGCTCAAACTGCTCTGACCGCTTATACCTCTCTATCGACTCTTCACGGCCATTGTTATAGGCACTCTTGGCCTCATATGCAGACCTCTGAGCTCGGCGCGCCTCAGTATCAAGGGCATCTTTCAGCCGAGTAATCTTCTTTGCTTGCTCCTCACTCTCCGCCCTCTTATGCTCCAATTCATTCTTAGCACGCAAAAATTTGGCCACAACCTCCACCTTGCTCACCTCCAAGTCAGCATAACGATTCTTCAAACTTGCCATCTCTTTTTCCCTCAAAGCATCCTCCATCTCAACCGAGCTCCACACCTTATCCAATTCTTCAAACTTAGTCCTCCATTTATGAGCCACCACCTAAGCCTCAGTAACCTTCTTCCTCAAACTCTTAGCCGATCAGTAATAATCATCGGCACGCCTCAACAGCTCTCCTATAAGGGCTTAACCCTTCGAAAACCAAAAAGGGAGTCACGCAGCAAAATAGAAAATAACCACACAATAAAAAAAATTTAAAAAAAGGGTGAAAGGAACTCACGACGGCAAGGTGGGTATATCCTTTGCCCAGCAAAGATTGAAATTTCCTCCCCTTATAGATGGCCTTATCCTTAGGGAGGGCACCCTCAATCACCACCCTCTCGGCCAAGGCAAGATCATCAGTAACAGACTGACATAGGTCACCCCATACTGAGGAATATACACCTCCTGAGAGGAAGTATCTACGGCCTTTCCTTTCTCCTCGCGAGACTTCTTAGAAGCTTCGCGATATGCTCAGTAGCAGCTTTCTTACCAGCTTTAGTGGGGTCGACAGGAATCAAACCCTCCTCCACAAAGTCCTCAACATCAACTGAAAGGGCACCAGATCCACCTAAAGAACTAAGGGCCTCATCTCCATCAACTTCAGCGCCCTCCTCAGAGCCAACAATCTCTTCAACATCATCACACCCTATTCTCCTTCGTTTCCGACCAACCCTGGCAGCAAGGGGAACACCGTCCTCCGATGACTCAACAACAACGGAAGGAGTTCCACCCTCCGCGTCTTCCTCAAGAACCTTATCAACCACATCTCGGCTCATCTGAAGATCAGCAATACCTCCACTAACATTTCCTTCTTCCTCTATAAGATCCAGAATATTGATCATATAGTTCAGGTCCATAGGAGCTGCGAGCAAAAATACATAACGTGTATAAATATACATATAAAGAATATATATGCACGCAATAATAAAAAAAAGACACTTATCGACCAAACAAAAATCCCTCACCCGGACTCCGACCATATCGGGCCAAATATTGGTCCTGACACACAATTGCGAGGCAATAACCATCCACACTGGTTTTTCCAGAAGCGACAATACCGTATTCTCCTCATCTCTGAGGGTAGGTTGCCCGTTAACCTTGGTCATATTCACCAACGACCACCTAGTTGGAATCTCGTAAGGATGCGAGGTACGAGCAAAGAAAAACCCATCTTTCCAACGAGGATTGGAGGTTGGCAGAAAGCCGACCACCAAGTGACTTGCGTCACGCCATCTAAAATAAAACCACCCAGGAAATACGTTGTGATTCGAAAGTGAATACACTATGACAAACAATCGGACAGTAGGCTCCACCTCTAAATCCCTCAGTCAAACATAAAAACCCAGTAGAATGGACCAAGAATTGGGGACCAACTGAGCAGGAATAATCCTATAATGACTCAGCACTTGACATACAAAGGGAGCCAGGGGAAGGCGAACACCGTTTATCAGGGCATACTCGTACAGGCATACTTTCCCTTTACTAGCAACATGGTCCCTGTCATCAGCACCAGGGGCTCGAAGCTCCACAGAATCGAGAATGAAATACTGGACTCGAAATCTTTCTATATCCGCGAAGGTCACCACCGACCTCACCTGACCCACGGACAACCCAACGGTAGGATCACTCATGCTAGGGTTAGAGAAAGTAACCCGTCGACCCTTTTTTGGAGTGGCAGCCTTTACCACTATTTTTCCCCGAATAATTCCTTTACCGCTGACGGAACGGGAAACTCTCTCCACAGGCCTGGAGTCGCCATCAAACTCAGAAGTTGTCTTAGACCCCATTACAAAGCAAATAAAAGAGAAAGAACAACGAACAGAGAAAGGTGATAGCAAGGAGAGGTGGTAACTTACCAAAATAAGCGAAAACACCCTTATAAAACTCGAAAACAATCGCAACACCAGGAGACGAACAAAACCCTTTGAAACCTTTAGAAAATATGAATCATTTTTGCTATAAGGCGCAAACCAGGAAAGACGATAAAAACCCCAGCGAAAGCACAAAATTGCCCCAGGACAAGACACCCGTCGGATTCGAATTCTTTTAACGGTTTGGATCCCAGAATAGACTAGGAATCCTAGTCGATCACAAGAGTTTTAGTAGAAAAAAGACACATGGCCTGCCCAGCTTCTGATACAAGATGACACACGTGATATATCAACCATCTCCTAGATTTACGGAAGGCGTTTAATGATCTGCAAAAGGCAGATTAAATCCAAAGCCTCACCAACTAAAGAACACTTTTTTGTACTCCCTAGATTTCTCCTTCCTCGAAACACTAGTGAGTAGGGGGGACATATGATATACCATAATATACACGACCTCAATATATCATACGACCAAGTAAGACGACCACAGACTAAGCGACCTTAATGCAGCAACAAAGAGACTCCACACCCTCTTGACCACGCCCCTCCGACCAGACCAGAAACGGTTAAATAACCAGGTACTTACCATGGTTGAGTTAACCGTTACACAAGTGGACCAACTAATCAACCAAGTGGACCAACTAGCCAACAAGGACAGCTCAGCACCAAGTGGATCAATCAACCAATAAGAAGACAACTCAACACCACTATATAAAGGGGAGAGAACTCCTGAAACAGGTATGCATTTTCTAGTAAAAGACCACCTTTACTCTGATCTGAAGGACTGCCTTGGGCTTCGGAGTGTTCCATCCAGAGGAAACTCTGGGCTGGTTCTCTGACTTGTGTGTGCAAGTTCTGGCCTATCCGAAGAACAGGCACAAGACCTTCAGGGAAGGAACGAGAAACTGCATCAACAAGATGTACATACCCTAAATTCTTCTCCCCCCTTCTCAACCCCTCCCCCGTCGATTCTCTTTTCCATTTCTTTTATTTTCTTCTTTATTTGAATTTGTGAGTGTTAGAGGGCCTACTACAAGAGTATTTGAAGATCCGAAGCCCACCCACAGATCATATATCACAATCAGCTTAAGAGGACAGAATCGATTAGAGTTGTCAGGGTTGTGAAGCCTGGTCGATTTCTTCAATATCTCCCAGTCCAGCCAGCCATTAGCTAAACCCTTTTAGGGTTTTATTGAGGCCCCCAAGGGCTACCTTCAACCCTGGTTTAAAGGCCAGCCAAGGCTTGTAGCTGCTGCTACTGCAGAACTTTCATGAAGTTTCCTTTTTCTTTCTTCGGGCATAACTACCCAACTAGCCATCAGTTGAGGCTCATCATTTGAAGGATAGTTGAGCATCACACGAGGGACTAAATTTAAGATTCGTCAAAGGCTGAAATCTCAAGATATCGAAAGTTGTCAAAAGTTCATGTCAACAGCGTAACTCTCAATTTAACTATCAGAATTGTCTAATCTTTTGAGAGCTTGTTGACCCATTTAGGACCTTCATCTACTCCAAATTTCAGCTCCATCTAAGCCATGGTTTGTGAGATCTCTTATTTTTTTGCTATTCAGCCAGATTTTCAGATCCTGCCTAGGATTAGGTCCTTTGTGATTTAGTCTTACAATCTGAGCCACGGTTTGTGAGATCTCATATTTTTTTCCTATTCAGCCAAATTTATCAGATCCAGCCTAGGATTAAGTCCTTTGTGATTTAGTCTTACATCAGGGGGAGCATTGGAAAATCTAATGAGGGAATTCTGATCATGTAGAAGTAAAATGACAGCAGTTTCAACATAGCATATACACAGTTTAGGTGGCATCCTTTTGTATGCATCAAGAGTAGCTTTCACATTAATCAACAAGGCCATATTCATTACAACTTTTGGCTACCACCAACTATCAACCCAACCATCTGACAAACAGGTTTGATTCAGGTTCAGAAACATTTATTGGATAGGTGCACTCAAAGTAAGGATGCGTGCGGTAGTCATCCAGAAAAAGAAATGTTTTCCCGTTCTATGGGAAGAAAAAAAGGGAATAAAGCTTTTGGTGTCAACTTGGTGTTTTTCGGTTTTTTTTTTCTAATGAAAAGAGAAAAAAAACGCTAGAAACACAAAATGATGGAACGAAGGAACTTTGTGTTTTGTTCCAAATGCAAAAAAAGTGAACAACTGGGTAATTGTTCCTAAAACAGGTTCACCAAACACCATTTTTTTGTTTTAAAACGGCATTTTGACACAGAAAGTGAATTCTGTTTTTGACACAAAACATCGCTTCTGGAACTGAATGACTACCAAATGTAGCCTAAAACTCTTGTTTGGATGAAACACTAATGCGGGACCGGTGGGTCCCAAAGACCCAAGTCGGATGGCTGTGGGCCAACTTAAACAAATAACACAAATATCATATTCAATGGCAGTTTTGCAATATACCACAACTCTTCAAAGGGTTAATAGTAACTAAAGAAGGAAATAGATTTGAAGGGACTTACCATTGGTTGTTTAGGGACAAGCTAGGAATAGCAAACAATTTAATGGCAGGGCATAATAAGGAGGGAAAGTAGGGGCAACAATATGGAGGTAAAACAAAAGAAAGACTTTTACACAGAAGACAGACCTAAAAGACTTTTTGAATCCCCACTTTAGAAGAAGAGAGTAACGTATAAAAGGGGAGGGGGTAATCTTGGAATGACAAACACTTAGTGGCAGGCCGAAAAAAGGACTACCACATAAGACAAAAATACTAAAGGACAAATAATTAAAGAGACAGAGACAAAAATACCTTAGGTCCAAGAGGTAAACAAGACAAAAGGGGAATTAATTTGTCAACATGGGAAACATATTGAGGGAAAGAAGGTAATAAAATCAAAGCAAAGAAGAGTAGTGGAAAGGTGGGATAAAAGGGGTTGTCTTCTCCAACCTCCAGCCAAGAAACAGAGGCGGTGGAACAGTTCCAAACAAATCAACAGTGCTCTTTCAATCAAGTGTGACTCAAACTGAAAATTTAGGGGATGATTCCTAACCCACTAACCGAAATCAGTTAACAAATATCCTGAATCAAGGCTGGCAATAACCTTCAGTTCAGGCCTGAAACTTGGTTTCTTTATCAGGTTGAAGGAAGGCTTTGGAGATGGAGCGTAGGGAGTTATTTCTCCCAAGGGGAAGGAACCTACGACCAGGGCCTCAAAGCTAATCAGCCATGGCTGATGATTCAGTGAAGCCTTCTCCTAAACCTGGTAGTATCGCCCAGAACAGGGTTTTAGCAGCAGCATAAAAGACAGGAGGCAGACAGCAAAGAAGGGGAAGGAGACTCGCAAGGAAGAAGAAAGGGGAAGGGATTGTCTCGCTGGACAAGGAGGGAATAAGAGAGAAGAAAACAAAAAGACAAAAAGGATAATAATTTCTTTTTGATATAGACAGATCGGCCTTCACGCGATGGAAATTACCCACTCGATCGCTGCTCTTCTTCCCTTTCTTCGGAGACGGCGATGATTTTGACTCTTTTTCTAAAATATAGTTGGGTCCGATGGATTCGAATATTTCATAGTGAGATCCAACTATGAGCCGTCATCACGATCTCCGTGGGTCCCGTCAGGAGCTTCGAGGCAGCGTAGGAATTTCGAAGCTGATAAATGAGTTGTTTGGGATGGCTGGTGCGTCTTGGTGCAACTCGTCACGGCAATAGAATTGAAAAAAGGACCATCAGGCAAATAGTAGGCTTGGAAAGAATTGAGGTGCGAGTCAGAACTCTACCACCAGTCATGGTAAGCTAAGGTAAGGTAGCGAAGCTAAGTAGCAGTAGCTGACGTTCGCTGAAACCATAGCCTCATTACCATTACCGTCTTTATTGCTTGAGCAGGAAACTTGCTTGCTCCCCTTACTAATTTCCTTGCAACACAATCAAAAAAACTATAGCTTTCACCCTGCTCTACTATACGTATAGGAGAATAGAAAAGACTTGGTGTATAATCCATCCCTTCATTCCCACTATAGTCCATTACCAAGCGAGTAGGGGAACCGTTCCTTCCGTTCAGTAAGGGAATACAAGCATTACGGGGGAGTTTTATAGAACATGAATTTGACTCTTTGCGAAAGTAATGACCTTAGCTTATATAGATAAGGAAGAAAGACACTCATTGCCAGAAGGACCATGCACCAAATAATGACATTGACCAGAGAAAGACGTTGCTGAAAGACCAGATATCACACGTACCGAACGACAGATTGACATCGATCACCTTTCTTTACAAGCACGAGTTGATTGCCCGAAAGAAGTGATGCAGTTAAGTATAGTTGGAGATGCATGTTTTTATTGTTTTACCAAACCCTTGTTGTTTATTGGGAAGTGCCTTAGTGAAGTTGCTTGTGAGACAAAACCACCAGGTGCCTTAAAGGTCGTAAAGGGGGGGGGGCAGAGGGGGAAGTCACGCACTTTAAAAAATCAATTATTAAATCATTAATCTCCAATATCCCCATAACTTGGGATACACGTAACTTAAACTAAACTGAAATTAAAGATTCCTAATTAAAGTCTAAGACTAAAATAGAAATAAAATCTCCTAAAACCTAGACTAATAGAATTAGAAACAAAGCAGGACTCAAATAAGAAATTTCAAACCTATCTGGAAACTTCCAAATCCTAAAAGATTCTAAAAACCTTGAACCCAAATCAGTAACTTTGATCCAAAATTGGATTCAGTTCTTGGTTTGGGCTCTCGAACAGGTTCGGGTTGATTCGTCGAAGCGATCCTGCATCAATTCCCCTGATGTTAAGAAAAACTCGTCCGCGAGTTTTAGAGAGAATCAGCACACTCGATTAACATCCATGATTAATGGCTTCGATGCGGTAAAGATCCAACACATCTCACTATCTCTTAATGGTCCTCAACAAATATAATTTGGATTGGAATCATATGGAAGGGCTTCACAACTAAAATTGGGCCATCGATTAGTTCTTCAAATGCAACCTTCATCGGGTCATCTAGTTCATCTTGAACATCGTGACCTTGTTGTACGCTTATGTTTAGAATGGTAGTCTCTACGGCAGAGGCATGGTAGTCTCTACGGCAGAGGCATGCTATAATGGCCTCTAGATGGGCAACTTTAAGCAATTCTAAATTAGCTTAGAGAGTTTTCAAGGCTTCTTCATTCCATTAATGAGAGTATTGTTCCCAAGGCGTCATCGCAGTGTCATGAATAATGTGACCTTAGTGTCCGTCTGGGTTCAAAACATGTCTCTATGGCAGCAAGTCTTGTGGTAATGGCCTGGAGGGTAACAACTTGAGCTTCTCTGTCTGTCCTACTAGCAACTAACTCTACATACACAGCTCTAAGCACTTTCACTTCTCTTCATCTGTCAAAGTAACCGAGTCCATTGTTCGGATGAGGGGGTGGTGTAAGCAACCACTAGAGTAAATGAATCAGGAAATTTGCCCTAGTACCAAATAATGCGAGGTCAATGGGTCCCAAAGACCCAAGCATATGGTTGTGGGCCCACTTAAACAAATAGCACAAATATCATAATCAATGGCAGTTTTGCAATATACTAGAACTCTCAAAGGGTTAGTAGTAACTAAAGAAGCAAATGGATATGAAAGGAGTTACCATTGGTTGTTTAGGGAGAAACTAGGAATAGCAAACAATTTAATGGCAAAGCGTAATAAGGAGGGAAAGTAGGGGCAACAATAAGGAGGTAAAACGTAAGGACTTTTACGCAAAAGACAAAGACCAAAAAGAATTCTTGAATATTCACTTTAGAAGAAGAGAGTAATGTATGAAAGGGGAGGGGGTAATCTTAGAATGACAACCACTTAGTGGCAATGTGTAAATAAAAAGGTAAAGGAGGGTATTAATCAGGAATAAAAAAGAAGGCTTCGGAGTTGGGGCGTGGGGAGTTACTTCACCCAAGGGGAAGGAACCTACGACCAGGGCCTCAAAGCTAATCGGCCATGGCTGATTATTCGGTGAGGCCTTCTCCTGAACCTGGTAGTATCGCCCAGAACAGGGTTTCAGCAGCAGCATAAAAGAAAGGAGGAAGATAGTGAAGAAGGGGAAGGAGACTTGCAAGGAAGAAGAAAGGGGAAGGGATTGTCTCTCTGGACATAGAGGGAATAAGAAAGAAAAGCGGGGGTGGGTGGGAAGGGGGAAGTCACGCACATCAAAAAATCAATTCTTAATTCACTAATCTCCAATATCCCCATAACTTGGGTTACGTGCTTAATTTATGCAAAACTGAAATTAAAGTATGAGACTGATAGAAATAAAATCTCCTAAAACCTAGACTAACAGAATTAAAAACAAAGTAGGACTCAAATTGGAAACTTCTTACCTATCTGGAAACTACCCAAAAATAAAAAATTACAAATATTCCCCAACAAAATAAAATCCTAAAAGATTCTAATAACCTTGAAACCATATCAGTAACTTCGATCCTAAATTGGATCCAGGTTTGGGTTGATCCATCGAAGCACTCCTGCATCATACATGGCAGGAGATAATCCTATTGAGGGTTTATTGACCATCTCAGAAGTACCCAAACCCATAAACATATAATGATTAATGACAAACTATTCAATATAAAAAACATACATGCAATCATGCTTTATTACATGTAAGTAAGCATATGTATGCTTTATTGATTTCCCACGAAATTTCTGACTGGTCCCATACTCCCATCATCTATAATTAGATTCAAATTTACTTTGGCCAGAAAAATGGCACGACCAATAATTTGAGCATAGAAACATAGTTGATATATTCTAAATTCATTTTAGCAACAGCAAAAAGTGTCTTGCCTTATTGATATTTACAAGTAAAATTTCTATCAAATATTTGAACTTACAAGGCAATGGTATGCAACATAATAAGCATATTAACATGATAATGGTAATGAGAGTAATATCAGCACCTCATAGAGGATGAGACCAAAAGAGAAGGCATCAACGCTTCTGTCAAATATTTCATCTTTATAAACCTCAGGTGCCACATAAAGACCTACAACAAGGATAAGGTGAAAAAATGTTATCAAACGCATTAGTAACCCAAATTATTTTGTCAACATACATAACAATTAAGGGGAATTTACTATCACTCCCCTACACTTGACCTATATTTACTAAAACTCCCTGACCTTTTACTTTTTTACTGATACTCCCCTGATTTTTTATTTTTACATCTCTTTCTCCCCTTGCTCTTTTTAAATGCCCAGATTACCCTTCCTTTTCACTTGTAACCTATTACACTTTTTGCATATTGATTGGTTTAAAATATGGTTTGAACCAAACCACTTACAAGTTTTGTCTCATCCAATCATCAAGATATTGACATAGTTGATGTGTCCTTAAAGATATTATTTATTTATTTATTATTATTTTTTTAATTTCGTCTCATCCAATCATCAGGGATGTTATTTATTTATTTATTATTATTATTATTATTTTATGTCATCCATCATCACAAATTTAGCATTCTATTTTTTTATTGGTATTAGATTTGTATCGGTCTCAACCAATCTAAGGTTAAAAAAAAAAAAAAAAAAGTGTGTGGTACCGATTGGAACATATGATACCGATATAGATATAGATCGGATCCAAAATTATTCTTTTTTGAATTTACAATATCCATGATGATTGGATGAGACAAAACTTGTTTGTGGTTTGTTTCAAACCCAATCAATTTGAAAAAAGGTGTAATAGGTTACAAGTAAAAAGGTAGAGTAATTTGGGCATTTAAAAAGAGTAGGGAAGAATGAGATAAAAATTAAATGGAAAGGGAGTATCAGTAAAAAAGTAAAAGGTAGGGGAGTTTTAGTAAATATAGGTCAAGTGTAGGTGAGTGATAGTAAATTCTCCTTGATAGGTGAACAAGAAATTTTAATTTAGATACAGAAATGGATTGTAAAATCAGATAAAAGAAGATTATATGTAGTAACATGTAATTGAAAAAACAAAAGTTCTTGCATCCATGGTTTTTAAGGCGCTGCTAAGGCATCTCCTTACTAGCGCCTTGGCGCTGATGCGGTCTAGAGATGGTAAGGCAGTGCTTCGCCTAATGTGAAGTGGCGCCTTATAGTGTTTTTTTTTTTTAAACACATTTTAAAATTACTTAATGAAGATTCCAAATATAGATTTTTTATTGGTAGGTATATGGTTTTGTTAACACTTGAGATGTATGGGATCAACTTTACTCCACCAAAAATAACCAAAACAAACAAATCAAAAACACGATTCACAAACAGGGTTTAGATTTTGTCAAGGGTTTTAAGAAAGGGCTTTGAGAAGAAATCAAGGAACAAGGAAGAACCACTGATCCAGGCGACCATTTTGCTCTGGCAGCAGTGAGCTCACTCCGGCAGCGGTGAGTTTCATTCTTCTTTGACAGGAGTAGAAATATAGGGGATGACCATAGGGCTTAGGCACTCATTTTGGCATCATAGAGGTAAGTATAATAAATACTTGTATTTTTTATGTCTTCTTTTCTTTATATTTATAATTTAGTTTCATAATTATGTATTTATATTATATGTTAATATTTTGTTATGATTGATGAAGATGAACTTAGTTTATTCACTTTATTGATTTGTTTTCTTGATGAATATCTTACATTGGTATGAATATGAACTTTTAATATTTATTTAACATATGAGTAATAGGATTCAACTAGAATTTGAGCCAAATAGATTGGTTTTATAAAAAAATTACACAGGAACGTTTTAGTCAATAAGGCAACGCTTTATGCCTGCCTTATGGCTAAGGTGCTCCGAAAGACCCTCAAACGCCTCCGTCGCCTTACCGCCTTAAAAACTATGCCTGCATCAGCTAAAGCAGGAAGCATGGAAAAAAATTATGGTACCAAATACATACTACTTACTGAAACTATTTAAGAACCAATTAAAAGCATCACTTATATACCAAATCAACGAAGAAACCAAACTGAACCAGCCACATCGGCCAGTTCTGCCAGGGTTCCAAAACATGGATCCCTAGCAAGATCAAACTCCATTGATCCTGCTAGGGATTCATAGCCGGCTAACCTTGATCAGATCGATCCTCCAATCCATGTACCTCTACTGGTCTGGCACCTTCGTCCCCCCTGCCTCTGTTATCAAATCTTTTGAAGGTCTCCTCTGCTCCTTCCTCTGGAAAGGTTCCGACTCCTCCAAATTCCTTAGGCCCCTCAGCTGGAAGAAAGTCTGCCTTCCCTCATCTGAAGGTGGGCTTGGAATTAGAAGAATCAAAGACGCTAATTCTATCGGGGTGCTCAAGCTAATCTGGAAGCTTATCTCTAAGCAGAAAAGCATCTGGGTCAACTGGGTCCATTCGGGTTTGCTCAGACATAACACTCTTTGGACTGCCTTTGCTTAGTCCTTTGTCCACCCCCCTTCCCCGACTGTCCCCTGGCATAGACTTGTCTGGTTTAAAGGGCTTATCCCCCGTCAAAGCTTCACGGTATGGCGTTGCCTAACCGGATGCCTCCCCACCCAAGCCTTTCTCATCCATTGCCAGATCCCCATCAATCCTTCCTACTGCCTTTGCCCTTTGAGTACTGAGGATATTAAATTCTGGAACTCTGTCCTTTCCAAGTGTTGGCCTTCCGGAAGGGCCATTCCCCCTTTGATAGAGAATGTATTTGGGTTGACATGTCCTTCTCCGGTTCGACCATTTGTGACATTATAGGAAAACTTGCTTTTTATGCTGCCATTAGCCACCTCTGGTTGGAGCGCAACATCCGTAGATGGACCCCAAAATCTTGATCCCCGGATCAGATTTGGAAAGATATCTCCTCTGATGTTGCCTCCAAAGCCCACACCCTTCACTCCCTCCATAACTGCCCAGTTCCTAATTCCCTCAGAAACTCCCACATCATCACCTCTTGGAACCTCCAGGTTATCCTCCCCCAGCCCCCTTGACTGCCCAAGCCTTCTTCTTTTGGTTCTGTCTTGGTTGGTGCCTTCTAAAGTCTTGGTTTGGTCTGGTTTTGTTTTGATGTATTTGTAGTTTGGATTTTTCTTGAGCTCCTCGTTTGGTTGCTCTTTGTTGGCTTTTGCCTCCTACCCCACCCCCGCTTTCCCTTGTATATTCTTCCCCTCTTGGTAATGAATTATTTATTCATCCAAAAAAAAAAAACTCTATTGATCCAAATATAGATCAACAAGTTAATGGTAACTATCTGATGGATCAATGTTGGCCGATACATATCCCCAATAGCCACTAGTCATGACCCAGTCCCCATTACAGTAACTATCACTTCTACATTATTACAAAAGTGCAACTGGACTCTAATAATAGTAAAAATTACTAATAATTAATAAGACACTATTAACGGAATTCCATCAATAAATACTAATAAAACCTAACCTAACTATATTCTAAGACTTATCTCTGTGAGGTACCCATTTACTAGCGAGGACCCCAGTTTCACCTGATACCATCTTGATAATGTCAAATCAAAATTCAAAATATTATCCTAAGAATTATGGCTCCAATGTTTCATCATATAAATTTAAGTCAATACACATCAATCAGAGTGCATCTTTAACTCATAACACCAAAATATACACATCTTATTGTGAAACGATACAGTAACTGTTTTTGCCATTCCAATTCTCACAAATTTGTAACTTTCAGTTCCTTAGATACCCAAAAAAGCATCTCTTGTTACACCAAAATCAAAATACTAGGACAATTAACCCTCAAAAAGTAGTGCATGAAGAGGAAACATTGCATTATGGATTTGGCTTTCACTTTTCTCAGTTTGCTTAATCACCACAGTAGACACAATGCAACTTCGAACAGAATAAATAAAAGCAACTATCATGGAACTATACCAAGAGAAGCAGACAAAATTAAATCAATTTACAAATAAAGCAAAAAATCAATGATGATAATAATAATAATAATAATAATAAAAAAAAATTGGAGATTTTGGATAAGCCTCAAACAAAGTGAAATGTGTATTCTAGAGTATCTACATAGCAAACATTGGTTTTCCTATTGCATGCAATTGCACTCAATTCTTTAGTTCCTGTCCTTTCTCAGAAAAGGGGACTCTAAAAAAAAAAAAAAGATTATTTCGTTGCTGATAATCATTTCTTTATTTAGTGGATAGGAGGATACTCTGAATCAGGATCATGGGAAAGTACTTCTTGATCATTTCTACGAATTACAGCCCCAATGGAATTCCTTTCTATGTATTTTATTTTATTTTTTTGGATAGGCAATAATGATATATTAAAGAAAGAATGAAAAGAAAATACACAGGAAGGAAACCTCTAAGAAGCCACAGGAAAGGGGGAAGAGGTTCCTAGACAAGGCATGACATGCCCCACCAATCAAAAGTAGAAAAATCCAAAAGAATGAGCATCTCACATGGATTACGAACAAAAAAAAGTCTAAAGCCGCATTCCTCCTAACAAGATGATAGAGATCACTATTAATCTCTATCATTGAAGATGGCAAGGAAACTAGATAATCCATAGGCTGATTGTTTTCCCTCCAAACATGCTTAAATTTTTTGCTCCTATGCATAGAAGACATGTGCAGGATTTTATTCTTTAAGCCTGCACATTTCAAGGGCCATCGATTTTCCCATTCAACATACCAATGGCCAGCACGGAATCTGATCCAATGGAAACCTCAAGAATCGCTTTATCAACCCAAAGCTGCTCCCCTTTGAATGGCCAACAACTCCATGGCAAGGACCGATAGCGCATCACCTAACCCCACATAACCAAGAATTGGGCTCCCAATACTCTCTAACCAAACCCCCATAAGCAACTTTATCATCCGAAAGAGACCCATCACAATGGGGGGCAAACATACTAGTTGGGGGGAAGAAACCACGAACAAGCCTTTGGTAATTTAGTAATCTAGCTTACTTGTAGACATGGTTTAAATTATCTCTGATACCGATACGATACCCTCAAATACGTATCTTAAATTTAGCCGACCGATACAGCGACCAATACCGATACTTTAATCCTTAACCTTTAGAATAATTACTGTATCTCCAATACGATATGATACCCTCCGATATGTAATCTTAAATTTAGCCGACCGATATGGAGATCGATACCGATACTTTAATCCTTGCTTGTAGATCCCTATAATCAGAAATATGTTGATTGTGTTGGGGACATGCCTACACTCCTTAGTTGGTTTTGATGATAACAAACATATGAAGGTATTTCACCATTTGTCTTCAAAAATTGTTTTGTAGAGACTTCATATCAAAGATCAAATCTGATGAATGGAAGGCAGTAAAGAACTGATTAAGTATAAAGATCAAGAAAAGAGCGAGAGTATGAAGCCACAAAGCTTGAAAAGGTACTTCAAGGTATCAAGATCTCAATGTGTCAGAAACCGAAGGATGAAGATTTCAAAAATTAAAGACTTGGAGTTATTCCAAACATCAAGCAATGCAAGGTCAACAAGAAGAAACCAAAAGACCATTTGCAAGAAGAATAGAAGATCTTTAATTTTAGATCAATGTAATAGTGCACAGACCACACGCACCTTACTGTATGAACATTCATAGGAATTTGCACAAGTACATCATCACTATCATAGAATGACCCTAGGTGATACCCAATGACCAAATCTTAAGACCCAAAGTGTGTCGGTTATGCCAAGCCATGACAATTGCTGAGAAAACAGCAAGTTTCATAATCTAAGGCAATTTTGCCATTTCAAATGAAAGTATCATGTAACGACCCAAATCCAAGTAGGGTAAAGGACAACACACACCCAAGCATCCACCCTTAAGGTCACATATATTCATATAACAAACTAACAAAATCCTGGATCACACATAAACAAAGTGGAAGCATTACTTTACAGATCATTTACATACACTGGTGGCTACAAGTCTTACTGCTTTGTACATAATAAAAAGATTTAATTCACGCAATTATTCAGTCATATACTAGAATATACAACCGTTCCATCATCCATTTTACTGTTCACACAAACAAAAACTAAAAGCACATAGTCTTCAAAATAGATCTCAAAGATTCTAATATCCTAATCATGATTCTCAACACACAGCTCCTGAAGCCGTGAATACCTCCTCTCCAATCTCTTCATCTGTAAAATATCAACTTATATGGTGTGAGCTTACGCTCAATGAGGTATACATGATCTTATACACACAAGCATTCAAAAGAACAATAAATGGAATAGAGAAATAAATGACAAATCATAGAATTATTTCCTTAATTAGACTGGGTCTTGCCCATTAAATGAACTACCAGAGTGCACAACTTTTGAGGGTGGTAGTCGACTTCATACATTCCTACACATTGGAGCCCAACATTATAAAGATGCTCTACTTCCATGTGTCCAGGTACCGTAGCCTTGGGAAAGGACCCCTCATTTATATAAACATCATAATAGACGTGCTCTACTCCCATATGTCTAGGCACCGTAACTGGGGCAGGACCCCTTGTCTATTCTCTTTCTCTTTTAAGACCCTCATCCAGTACATAAACCCCCTACTAGATAGGCGTGGTAGCCACTAAGATATTTAACACAATTTCACTAACCATGCATACACACTTTTCTTCTTATATATTTACTTCCTTTCTTTCTTCCTCTGTCTTTCTGTTTTCATACATCACTCACATATAACATGATATATGAAATCATACCATTCCATTAATCATCACAAAGCTCATAAAATATTTGTTGCACAATCATTAGTCATAAGCATAATATCACTTTATACATGCATTTCATAATATATAGCATTTATCTTTTATGTCTTGTTGTGTTAAGCATTCCATTTAATAGAAACTTGATAACATATTTGCTGTCACTAATAAAAATCATACGACATTCATTCATTTCCACCATATAGCATATACAGTATAGTTAATTTACATGGTAATGATTTCCCTCACCTTCTTCTTCTTCTTCTTCTTCTAACTCCACAACTTAGCAAAAAGAGCCAATAGACTCAATTGAGTCTAGATTTTACTTAGGCTAAAACAATAATCCATAAGCTAACTACTTATCTATCAACTAAACATCCTTTCATTAATTAATTCTAACTAATTAAATTACTAACCACACTTTACCTTAAGTCAAATCCAGCCCATGGCCACCACCACCTTCCAACCATGTGGTTGTCCCAACCTTGCCACCACCTATTTAAGCATGCACGTAGTGGCTATGCCATGTCGCCACACTTGGCCCAATTTGGTGCTGCCACCCATAACCCCATTAATTCCTAATCACTCTATATTTCAATTAATGATAATTAGCCTTAACTAATTATGATTTACCACTAATCATGTCACCTCATGCTTCACTATTCACGTGAATACATTAATCCAAATAAATAATATACTTAATTATTATAAAATCATATAAATAATAATAGAATAAGTAATGTCTCACCTTATAATAATATAATAATCATGACATATAAGTGGGATATTACATATTAGAAGATTTCTTCTTTAAAGTTGTAGAGCATCGAATAGTGAATACAGCGCAACTTGAATCATCTCAATCCGAGTTCGGACGAGAAAGATATGACTATTTTTGTAGTCTTTCTAAACTAGCCAAAAACCAGTGGCCCACCGGGTATTACCGGTTCTTGTCAGGCCTTGAGTGGAAGAAAGCCAACAGGTAATTGTCGGATTGTACTAGTACCTACCGGAACCCTCCCAATAAGTTATCCGGCTAACCCGATGTCCACCGGATGATTTTAAAAGCTCCAAAGGCTAGTTTGACTTCTCGAATGGCTATATTTGCCCAACAATAACATCAACCGAAAGTTACGGTACCTACCAGTAGTTACTAGTAGAGGAAAATATGTGTTCGTTTCAGCCCCATTTTGAGACTATTACTTATGCCCATAAAAGCCCACACTCCTCGCCTTTGAATACACAACAAACATCATCTTTAAGACTTTTAATCTTCAAATCAAGTGAAGAAAAAGAGATCAAGAGTATTCAACTCAAAGTCATTCAAGTGATCTCAAGCATTGCACTCCACCCTCTCTTCAAGTCATCATCATCAAGAGAAGTGATCAAGGAAGTTCATCAAGGTACATTCATTCTTGTCATGGCATATTATACGCACACCACACGAGGTAACATCTACCCTCTTTATTGTTATTGAAAGTTGTATTAGCCCAAGATTTGGCTTAACTCTAGGATTGGGCATTTTTAGTATACAAAAGTGCTAGGTTGCATTTAGGTTTCTGTAGGATCCTCTCATTCTTAAGAGATTGTAAAGACCATCTCATCCTTGGAATAAATTGTACAGATCCTCTTATCCTAAAGAAATTGTATAACGTCCCTCTCTACTTGTGAGATTTGAAAGGTCGCTCTCTGCCTGTAAAGCAGATTTTGTAAAGTACCCTCTTATCCCCAAAAAAAAGAGTTGGAAAGATGATTCAACCCCACATACTATACTAAAAGTGAAGATCTAGTAGATACCTCTCAAGGTGATCTTGTGAGGAGTGGACTAGATTTAGATTCAGTTAAAACACTATAAAATTTATGTCTCGTTATTGTGTTTAACTTTTATATTCCGCATTTACTTTTACAATTACACATTTTGAGGCTTAAAAGCGAAAAAGTTTAAATCCATTAGTGATAACCTATTCAACCCCCCCCCCTAGTTTATCCAACAAATTGAATGGGTTATTCGTACCTTTCAAAGGAATGGTAGCACATCTTAAAAGCACGTCTCCTTTAATTACTGCCACAAGCTGGTATCTAAATCTGAATTTATTTAGAAAATTCTAAAATTCCTATCTGCCCAAATATGTAAATAGTTGAGCAAAAGGATAATTTCACAATAGATCCAATATTACCATTTCCACCTAAAAAATACCGGACCCAGATAGCAGCATCAACTACTCTATTGGGAGGCCTTCCATCTTGATTGCACAAAGAGTATATATCCTTCCAAATCATGGAAGTAAAACTGCAATCGAAGAAAATGTGGTCACAATTTTCCATACCTGCCCAACAGAAAATGCCTTGTAGGAAGGGCATCCACTAGGCATCTCCAAATAGTAAAAGAATGCCTAGGGATAATATCAGTAAACCCAATAGCTTCATGCCAAAATTACCTAAGCAGCCCTTCCCCGAATAATCTCCCATTCTGATTTGGATGTAAAGGATCCCAAGGAATTGGCTGTCCAAACTACAAGGTTATCATCACTTGGATTGAGGTGCTTCACATTTGGTAATTCCCCCTATTACAATCCCAGAAACCTGTAACCAAATTAGAGAAAGAGAAGAAGAAAAGAAGAGAGAAGAGAATAGAGAGGCGAGATTGAGATTCTCCCAAAAGAGGGGAATAACCTACGATCAGACCAAAATAGTCTAATTGCAGATTATACCCTTAATATATATATATATATATATATTAAGGGTATATATATTTCAGAAATAAAAACAGGTACAAAAATACCACTGAACTCACGCTAGTCAGCCCTAACACAGACACAGGGATCGATCGGACATAATTGCCCCTATTACCCCTATCACTGATTGAGCCTAATGCCTCAATCTTAACACTGCCCCTCAAGCTGGAGCATATACATCACCCATGCTCAGCTTGGTACAACCATTACGAAAACTATGAGCAAATAGAGACTTAGTGAACATGTTAGCCAACTAATCTGAGGAAGGAACAAAAGGAGTCTCGACTAGCTTCTTTAGAAGAGCATCACGAACAAAGTGGTAGTCCACTTCAATGTGCTTGGACCTCTTATGGAAGACCTGGTCAATAGCAATGTAAACAGCAACTTGGTTGTCATAGTACATCTTCATAGGCTTAGTTACTGGAAACCCCAACTCCAAAAGTAACAATCGTAACCACATCAACTCAGCAGTGGTGTGAGCCATAGCTCTGTATTCTGCTTCAGCACTAGACCGGGCAATAGAGCCTGCTTCTTACTTTGCCATGTTCAGATTACCTCCAACAAATGTGCAATACCCTGGAGTTGACCTACAATCACTAGCAGAGCCAGCCCAATCAGCATCAGAGTAGCCAACAAGATCCATATGCCAATTAGGACGATAGATCAGCCCTTTACTAGGAGCACCCTTTAAATAGCGAAGAACACGAACAGCTGCATCCAAATGTGCTTTCTGAGGTGATTGCATGAACTAACCAAGGACCCTAACAGCATTAGAGATGCCAGGTCATGTGACTGAAAGATATATCAACTTGCCAACTAAACTCCTGTACTGATGCACATCCTGGAGAGGTTCAACATCACTAACAAAAACTTTTGGTGAGGGTCCATAGGGATATCTACAGGCCTGGATGCAAGCATAACAATATCAGATAAAAGGTCCAAGTGTCCAACACATACTTCCTTTGAGATAAATTAATCCCCTTCTTACATCAAATCACTTCAATCCTGAGGAAATAGTGAAGCTGATCTAAGTCTTTGGTCTGAAAGTGCTGTTGCAGGCAGTTCTTCACATCAGAAATTCTTGTCTCATCATTACCAGTGAGAATAATATCATCCACATAAACTACCAAGACAACCAACTTATTGCCTCTGTGACGAACAAAAACAGAGTGATCAGAAAAACATTGAAAAAATCCACAAGTTACCATAGTAGTGCTAAACTTGTCAAACCATGCCCGAGGGGATTGTTTAAGTCCATAAATAGCCTTGTGTAAACGACACACATGACCTCTATGCTCCCCCTGAACAACATAACCAGGAGGATGCTCCATGTACACCTCTTCCTGTAGATCACCATATAAAAAAGCATTTTTGATGTCCAACTGAAACAAAGGCCAATCAAAGTTGACAGCAAGAGAAATAAGTAGGCAAACAGAGTTTAGCCTAGCAACCGGTGTGAAGGTCTCAAAATAATCGACCCTATACGTCTGAGTATAACCCTTGGCATCCAGACGTGCTTTCAACAACTCAACAGAGTCATCAGAATGATACTTAATGGTGTAAACCCAATGACACTTCACCAAGTCTTTACCCGGAGGTAAATCTACCAGACTCCAGGTAGCATGATTCAAGAGAGCATCCATTTCTACATCCATGGCAGCTTTCCACCCAGGGATATGCAAGGCGTCAACATGAGACCGGGGAATGGTGTTAGTAGAAAAAGACAAGGCAAGACCATGGATAGTGATGGGAGATGAGACCAGGAAACAAAGTTATCAATGGGATACACGGCCAAAGATTTTTGTGTGCAAGTTCGTGTACCTTTACGTTGAGTAATTAGTAAGTCATCAATGATAGGAGGGATAGGAGCTTCACTAAAGGAAGCCTGCAATGGAGGAAGCGAATCATCTGGAGTATTGGTATCGGCACAAGGTTGTCCAAGCTTCTTCTTGCGCTGATAAACCTGTAGAGGAGGTGTGTCGCTGGCACTATGAACATTAGGAAAAGGAATGAGAGACGGAATGGGAGGAGTTGGAGAGTTCCACTCCATCCCAAACGGGGACGCCTGAGGAGAAAAAAATGATGTGCCTTAAAAAAAGGGCACATCGGCACTAACAAAATTTCGGTGAGTAACTAGACCATAGCACTTGTACCCTTTCTGAATACGTGAATAACCTAAAAAAAGGCATTTAATGGACCAAAGATATAATTTATCGGACAGTGCATGCAAATTATGAACAAAACACACACAACCAAAGACCCAAGGAGGACCTGAAAAACTTGGCAAATTAGGGAACACAATAGAAAAAGGAGACCGATCGGAAAGAACCGAGGAAGGCATGCAATTAATCAAGTGGCAGGTAGTTAAATCCCCATCACACCAAAAAAATTTTGGAACATGCATATGTATCATAATAGCTTGTGCTACCTCGAGAAGGTGCCAATTTTTACGCTCAGCTACCCCATTTTGCTGGGGGTAAAAGCACAACTAGTTTGGTGTGTCATCCCACGGTTAACACAAAAAACAAAAATCTCATTTTGGGTATACTCTAAAGCATTATCAGACCGAAAAATCTTAATTAAGATGCCAAACTGAGTTTTTATTTCATTATAAAAAATCTGAAATACAGATAGAAATTCAGATCGATCCTTTAATAGATACAGCCATGTAAGACGAGAATGATCATCCACAAAGGTCACAAAATATCGAAATCCAAATTTATTGCAGACTCAGCAAGGACTCCAAACATCAGAATGTACTAAAGAAAATAAAGATGGACTACGAGACACTGAGCGAGATGGGAAGGACACACAGTGATGCTTTCCCAACTCACAGACTTCACACTCTAACTTGAGCACAGACTTAAAACAAGGAAATAAAATTTTCAACCTAGAAAAATACAACTATCCTAAACGACAGTGCCATTGGAAAGGAGTCACATCCCCAACAGTAATAGCAGCAGAATAGGCATGAGTGCCACAGTTGAGATAATATAAATCATCTTTTTTATGCCATCCACCAATCGTCTTCCTCGTGTGAAAATCCTGAAAAACACAATAAGAAGGAAAGATAACTATTGACCAATTTAATGACCTGGTTAACTGACTTACAGAGAGGAGACTTAATGGACATTGGGGAACATGTAACACACTGGACAAATTAAGGGAGGATGTAGGTGAGATAGTACTATGACCTAACACCGGCATTGAAGCACTGTTTGCCAGAACAACAGATGTAGAGTTGGTACTAGGAGAAAATGACTTAAATAGGGATGACTTACCAGTCATATGAGCAGAGGCACCTGAATCAATTATCCAGGGAGTAGAAGTAGTGGTAAGAAGGGTTGAGGTACCTGCATGAGCCAAGGTAGCAGCAGATGTAGACGCACCATTGGATGTATTAGAGGATGCCTCAAGAGTCTACAAACGCCTTAGTAGTTGATTAATGTCATCACGTAGACTAGTAGACAAATCTCCTGAGGAAGTTTTCGGTTTAGTATCAGTGGGAGACACTGTGTCAGTACCATCGTCTAACACTGCATGATTGGCTAATTGGGTTGCCCGCTCTGGCTTACCATGCTTTTCCCAACAAGTCTCTATAGTATGGTTGGACTTCCCACAGTAAGTACACTGGCGAGAAGACCTATCAGGTGGTTGTCCATTAAAACCTCGACTAGCAGACACATAACCTCCCCCACGACCGCAACCACGTCCACGGTTGGCAAGGAAGGTTGAATTGTCTTTGGAGTACTGATCAGGTTTGGTGGAAGATGTAATACGCTGAAGTCTTGAATAAGTATCATTCAGTGTAGGGACGGTATCGCCAGCAAGTAAATGGCACTTCACTGCCTTCAAGTCATTATTCAAGCCAGCCAGAAATTTAGAGACAAAAAATTCATTACGTTAAGCCTTCAATTTGTCAATATCTGTAGTCAAAGACTGGAAGACATTGATTTCATCAACCATTCCCTTGAAAGCACTGTAATATTCTGGAAGAGACTTGTCAGATTGACGAAATTGGAACTTCTCATAAATATCATAGATGCGAGTCATATTCTTTTCCAGAGAATATGTTTCCTTCAAATCATTCCATACACCTTTTGCAGTAGTGTGGAACATGACATTGGCAGCGGCATCTGGTTCTATACTATTCCACAACCAGATTAAGATCAAGGAATTTTCCTTCATCCATTCATTATAGCCTTTATCATCAGACAGAGGAGGGTCAGAGGCAGTATACTAAAGTTTATCTTTGGCCATAAGATAAACCTTCACAGACTGAGCCCAAAGTAGGTAATTCGAACTTCCTTTTGAGCTTGATGGAGGTAATCTGGACATTCACATTGTCCGAAGAAGTAGTAGTAGCAGGGGTAGTAGTTTTGGTTTCATCCATGAGTGACAAAAAAAAAAAAGAGAACAGATAGGGTCGCAGAGAGAACAAAGAATAACACACCGGAATCACAGTAACTATTAGCGACCCCGCTAGAGTCGAGTTGGGCAGAAGAGATGGTGGCTACGATCCAACGTCTTCAAACTTCAGTTCAGCAGTAGCATATCACAATCCATAGACAAAAAAAAATCACTTCATGTGATTTAATCCATAGTAAATGCAGCAGTAGGCGGCTGCATACCAGAAGAGTTCAGCGGAAGAACGAGATCAGCAGAGAATGAATCTGAAAAACCAAGGCTTGATCATAGAGGCTCTGATACCATGTTAAAATCCCAGAAACCTGTAACCAAACCAGAGAAAGAAGAAGAGAAAGAGAAGAAGAAAAGAAGAGAGAAGAGAAGAGAAGAGAGTGGTGAGATCGAGATTCTCCCAAAAGAGGGGAATAATCTGCAATCAAACTAGAATAGTCTAATCCCAGGTTATACCCTTAATATATATATATATATATATATATATTTCAGAAATAAAAATAGGTACAAAAATACCCCTGAACTCACACTATTCAGCCCTAACACAGAAACAGGGATAGATGGGACATAATTGCCCCTATCGCTGATTGAGCCTAACGCCTTAATCTTAACACCCCCCAAGCTTCAATTAGATCAAAAGAGCATAAAGGCCCATGATGCTACTCACCAGTTCTCAACATTTCCTCCACTAAAGTCGTCCAGTTGGAGCCATTATTGTGCCTGATTCTCTCCCCATACATCTTAATTAAAACACCTTGAGGGTGCCATCTATCAAGCCAAAACTTGAAGATCTCCCATTCCCGATGAGGAGCTGGACATATGGTTCCACATTAACCCTGCACTTTAGAATTTTCCTCCAAACACACGAACAGTTTTGAAGAGCTTTCACTGTCCAAATTGAGTCCCTACTTACATTATCTCTATTACTAATCCTTGGTGTACTTTGGTGTTCCTAGCTGTCCGTCCTTTTTGTTTGATCCCCGGTGTGGAAATACATGCAAAAGTAAAAACTCCTCCATAGACTGGCTTATTTTGCATACCACATCATCTTCATACAGACTGCTCTTATTTACATACATGCTTCAAAATTGCTTGATATTACGCCAGATAGAGATATTTCCTTAATTATCCCTCCTTTTCCTTTCTATCCGCATTCATGTGAAACCCCGTTTACTGATAAGGACAAACTTCCCATCAAAGAAGTATGGAATGAAGTTATGAAGTACAGATTGTACAATAAATGCAACAGAACTATATCATATTCATAAAAAGAGGAATTTATGCACAGGATCCTCTGGTTGCCCATATTTTTTTGTCCAATTTTCAATAAACTTTCCTACAATATTTCATTTAAAAGTTAAAAATAGAAAAGTAAATAAAGGGCACAGAAGAAATGAGGTATCACTTAATCTTCTGATATATTTAAACAGGTAGTATACAGAGAAAATTAGTCAGATCCATTCTGATACCAAGCAATTTGCATGAAATTAAAGGATATGTTACACATGCTGGGCAAGAATACTGGCTAAATTCATTTGAGGAATAAAAAGCTTTGGTTTCACATCTATTTAACTGAACACTAAACAAAGGGAAACGTATGCAACAATGCACTTGCATGGATTCAAGAGTTCTCGGTTTGGAAGAAACCTAGCCATCTTAACAGTATATAATTTAGGCCTATTAAACAACTTACTTGAAGGGTCAACATGAGCCCATGGCTGTGCTAGTTTTGCTTTGTCAGGTGAAAATTTAGATAATTTAACCAGACCAAATCCTGCAACCTTCAACTGCCCTCCACTATCCAGCAAAATATTTCTGGCACCTTACCAAAATATCAAATAGTAAAAAACAGTACATTACACCAACAAGAAAGTAAAATTTTATCTAGAACATCTGTACTTGTTGAAATTGAGAAACTCTTGTATTTGGTTGTCTTACTTTGGCTTTAAATCACAATGAATAATTGGGTCAGGCTTGCATTCATGAAGACAGTTCATGCCCCTGAATAAAAACAAAACAACCTCCTAAGATAACAATGAAAAACAAAAAATCCATTGAGATCACACAATCAAGAGAAAAATTAAGGTAGCATGAAGATATTCGGAAGGGAGAAAACCATCGAAGCAACATATATGGGGAGGGAGATAATGACTTTGTTGTATATTTTTGGATCCAAGACTCAACTTGCCTAGCAATATCAAGAGAAAATCTTAGAGCTTTAGAGGGAGAAAGACGTCCTTTCTTTTGAAGATAGCTTCCCAGGTCCCCCTGTAAACCCCACATAAGATAGATTCATCAGATAATGATTTAAGCTCGAAGTAAAATATACAGTCAATCCATTAATAATGAGACAAGTCAATTACCACTCAGACTGTAAAAATTGCATCAAAACAGAGGCAGGACACTTGATCAAATATTTCTGAACAATGTATTACAGCTGAAAAATCCATTGTTGAGATTATAGTCTTGGTGATGTCTAGCATATGTGGTGACAGTTAACAAGTCATTGTGATGTTTAGCATAAGTGGTTATGTTTAAGTACTAAGTTTGTACAAGGTTTTTCAATGTCTTTTTGTAATTAATGATGAATCTTATAAGTTATTAGTCAATTTTATTATTGTAAATATTATAAGAAAGAAGAAAAAGAGGAGGAGAAAGAGAGAGAGGAGATAGATGTGTAACCAGTTGGGAGTTACAACTTGGGTATTGTAACAGTTGGAAGTTAGGATATTACGGTTAGAGAGGAAGAAGATGAAGAGAAGAGAGGTAGGGAGAAGGAGAGAAGTTGAGAGAAGAGAGTAATAAAAAGGAGCAAAACGTGAGTGAGTTCTTTCCTCATCTCCACTATATTAGATTCAAATAATACTTTAGGGAATTACATTTTCCTCCCTGAGGGACGTGAAAGAGAAATAAAAGAAAATACATATAAGGACAACTTAACATAAGACAGTTCATAAAGTACCCCTATTACATACATTCTAATACTCCCCCTCAAGCTGGAGAATAAATGTCATACATTCCCAGCTTGCATAAGAGGATACTGAACTGGCGAGGAATGATTCCGTTGGTGAAGATGTCTGCCAGTTGATCACCTATCCTCAGAAATGGTGTGCAGATATTACCGAAATTAATCTTCTCTTTGATGAAATTCCAGTCTACTTCAATGTGCTTTGTCCTATCATGTTGAACTGGGTTGTGAGCAATGTTTATGGCTGTTTTGTTATCACAGTAGAGTCTCATAGGTCCTTTAGTGTCATACCCCAACTTGAGAACCAACAAATGCAGCCAAGTGAATTCACAAACTACATAAGTCATTGCCCTATACTCAGCCTCTATATTGGATCTAACTACAGCTAGTTGTTTCTTACTTCTCCATGTGACCAATTTACCATCCACGAATGTGCAATAACCAGATGTAGATCTCCTATCAGAAATGGATCCAACCCAATCAGCATCAGAATAGCCTTCTATCCTCAAGTGATTGTTCCTGGCATACAAAATCCTTTTCCTGAAGAAGACTTCAAGTATCTGAGGATACGGTACACAGCATCCAAGTGCCCACTCTTGGGTGCATGCATAAACTGATTCATTACTCCCACTACATAAGAAATGTCTGGGGGAGTTAGAGACAGATAAATCAGCTTTCCCACTAGCCTCTGGTATTTCCCTGCATCAACAAGGAAAGGGTCACAATCTTCTCCTAGCTTATGATTCTGCTTAATAGGAGAACTTCCCGGTTTACAACCCAACATTCCTGTTTCTTTCAACAGGTCTAGAACAAATTTTCTTTGGCATACGTTGATTCCCTTCTTAGACCTTGATACTTCAATAACCAAGAAATATTTCAAGTGTCCTAGATCCTTGATCTCAAACTGTTTAGCCAAATAAGTTTTCAATCTAGTTATCTCCTCATTGTCATCTCCAGTTACAACAATATCATTAACATACACAATCAATGTTGTGATGGTGCCACATTACCTCTCCTGGTAAATAATGTGTGGTCAACTTAACTCTTAAAAATATCCATTTTTTAAAATGGCCTGTCTGAACCTCTCAAACCAAGCCTTTGGTGACTGCTTTAGACCATAAAGTACCTTATTTAGGAGACACACCTTACTATTAGCTGCCGGAAACTAGAAGCCAGGAGGGGACTGTATATACACTTCCTCCTCTAAATCTCCATAAAGGAAGGCATTCTTCAAATCCAACTGACACAAGGGTCAATGTCTGTTTGCTGTCTCAGATAAAAGAACTCTTATAGAGTTATGTTTGGCGACAGGAGCAAAAGTCTCTTAATAATCAAATCCATACACCTGACTGTACCCTTTGGCCACCAATCTCACCTTGTACCTCTCAATAACACTATATGATCGGTACTTGATCGTATAGACCCATCTACATCCTACTGGGATTCTCCCCCCAGGAAGGTCAATCAGTTTCAACGTATAATTCTTCTCAAGAGCCATTATTTCCTCTTATATGGCTAGTTTCTACTTAGGGTCTGACATAGCCTCAATAACAGTTTTGGAAATGGAAGCAAAAGAAAGAGCAGCTGTAAAAGCAACACCTGTAGTAGAGAGCATCATAAGAAACAAACTGGGCTATAAGATTAGTACAAGCTCTCTTACCCTTATAAACAGCAATAGGGAGGACCAACTCCGAATGAGGAGAGGAGGTGTTACCTGACTGAGGAAGGGGAAGCTCAGGATGTGGATCCAAAGAGGACATTTGGTAGGTCTTCTTTGTCCTTGTGTACACAATATCAGGTGTCTTCTCTGTACAAGGCTCATCCACAGTATCAACAGATGCTGATGAGGTGCAAAGTAAGGCATAGACTCAAGGAAAGTGACATCTTTAGAAAGAAATCGCCTGCGAGATGAAGGGTGGTAACACGTGTAGCCTTTGGTGGTGGAAGAATACCCAAGGAAAAGGCATTTAAGAGCCTTGGGATCGAGTTTGGTGTGGGAGGATTTGTTAACATGCACAACAAACACAACCAAACACCCTGAGAGGAAGAGTGAAAGCAGAAGACCGAGAAGACAAAAGTGCAAATGGGTTTTGAGACCTAAGAATTTTTATAGGCATTTAATTGATGAGGAAAGCCACAGTAAGAACAGCTTCAGACCAAATGGTTTTAGGAAGATGCATACCAAAAAAAAGACTTTTAACAAATAGCAATTTTTTCTCTCAGCTACCCCATTCTGTTGGAGGGTATCAACATAAGTTAGCCGATGGATAATGCCATTGCCAATAAAAAAGTCTTGTAGACTACCATACATGTACCCCCCCCCTTTATCAGACCGGATTATTTTGATCCTAGTTTCAAACTGGGTATGGACCATGTTATAGAAGTTTTTGAAGGCATCATAAACATCACTCTTATGCTTCATAAGAATGGTCCAAGTACAACGAGAAAAATCATCAACAAAAGAAACAAAATAACAATAGCTAAACATGGAGGTAGTGGGACAAGGTCCCTAAACATTAGTATGCACAATGTAAAAATGAATAACATATCTATTACCATGATAGGAATAAGATGAACGACAATATTTAGCAAAAGTATATGGTTCACAATAAAATACCTAAGAAGAAGAAAAAGATGTAAACAAATGAGGTAATCATAGTTATTAAAGCGGCAAGGCGATGGAAGAGTTTGAGGGTCTTTCAGAGCGCCTTAGCGATAAGGCAGGCATAAAGTGTCGCCTTATAACTAAAGCGTTCCAGTATAATTTTTTTATAAAACCAATCTATTTTGCTCAAATCCTAGTTGAATCCTGTTACGCATATGCTAAATAAATATTAAAGGTTCATACTTCATACCAATGCAAGATATTCATCAAGAAAACAAATCAATTTGAAAACAAAAACTTATAAGAAATGTTGAAGAAAGACAATAGAAGATTGATTTGTTTTAGGCTTTTGAAAACACTGACTAAACTAGAGCTGAGAACTAGCAAACAGAATTGAAAATTGAAATCAAAATAGGGTAGATTAAGAACAAAATGCAATTCAGAAACTGTCCAAATGATGACCTACTTAATGGCAATCTAACAAAATAAACTAGGCAATAATAAACTAATATATAACTGCATATAAGAGGCTATAAGCATATTGAAATATTGAATTAATTAATTCAAAACAGAACCACAGGAATAATAGAAGAAAATGAAGAAGAAAGGAAAAAAAAATGGGGTATCGTATGCAGAAGTTGCAGAACAGAAGAAGAATGACGAATAGAATAAGAAAGAGAAAGAAGGGAGAAGAAAGAAGAAGGGGAAAAAAAAGAGATAGGTAGAGAGCTCACCGTAGTCTTCAACAGAGTGAAGAACAGAAGAAAAAAAAATCAGGTACTTTGTATGAAGAACAGAAGAAGAATGAAGAAGAAAGAAGGAACAAAAAAAAGGGTACAGAGCTCATGCGCTCAGTGAAGAACAAAAGAAGAAGAAGAAAAAAAAAAAAAAAAGGTATTGTATCAGTCTAACAGAAGAAGAAGAAAGAAGAAGAAGAAAGATGCGATAAGAAAAAAAAAACACTCACCGTAGCCTGCATGAACAAGAAATAAGATGAGAACAAAAAAAACCAAAAACGTACCTGTAGAGGGGGTATGATTGTTCGCCGGAGTAAACTCACCGCAGCCAGAGAAGAAAGAAGAAGCCAGAGCAAGATTGAAGGAGTTCCTAGGGGTACGATGGTTGCCTAGTTCTTCCTTCTCAAAACCCTTGACTCAAAATCCAAACCCTTTGTGAATCGTGTTTTGGTTTTTTTGGTGGAGTAACTTTAGTTGTTAGAAGTTGATCCCATGCATCTCAAGTGCTAACAAGACCATACACCTACCAATCAAAAATCGATATTTGGAATCTACCTAAAGTAATTTAAAAAAAGTAGTAAATTCTAAAATGGTTATAAGGCGCCCGCCTTGTGTATAAGGCGTCATAGTCACCTTATAGCGCCTTATCTCATGATGCAGCCGCCTCACGTGATACACTTAATGCGTACTACTGCCTTACGGCCTTTGGACCGCATTAGCGCCTAGGCGTCGCCTCAACAGTGCCTTACCAGCACTTTAATAACTATGGAGGTAATTGTTTCCTCCTAAGTAGTCTCAAACGTTAATGCCAAAGCATCACAGAGTCTATAGAACTAGCATCACTACGGCCATATGTATAGGACTTTTGTGTAGTCAAAAAAGGTAACTATGGCTCAAGATGATATAGGCCGCCCTCCTCAGGTCCACTGCCAATAATCCTCTTGTCACCAAATCCTAAAAGAGACAATGAGAAAGAAAAAATGTGCTACAACAATTCAAGGCTTAGTTAAAGTGCTCATAGACAATAGATTCAAGGTTAGGAACATGAAGGACAGAAGCAAATAAAATAGAAGAGGTAATAGGGATACTACCTTTTCCAGAGATAGAGAAGGTAGCCAAGTCATAACAGTAGAGTTTGCAGTTTCCCATTTCTGATACCCTGGGTCTGCAACAGCCAAGGTTCACGGTATCGGGTTTCGACTAGGTTTCGACCTCTGGGGAGACCGAAATTTCGGTGGAAACCTGAAAATTTTTGAGGATACCGGGGATTTTTTCCCGATATAGTGGAGACTTAGGTTCCAACCCCCAAACAGTGCTTCTTTTATCTGATTTTTTGTGTACAACCTATTTTAAACATTTCTAACACATTCACATCATTAGTTTCATAAAAAAAAAACACAAAGTCTTACTTGTGTGGTGAACCAAAGGTTTGATAATTATTACGCTGACTTGTTGGCTTAAATCCTGAAACTTTACTACATAATAACTATATATAGTCTACAATCTACATCAAAACATAAGACATAATCCAAATGATCCAAAATAGATAAAAAAGATTACATCATCAACCGTTATCTATCAACACTGAACAGTAGTGACTCAATTACTTAACACTCGAAAGTAGTGAATCAATTCCAAATAGAGTGTCTACATGGTTCCATCCAAGTAGTGACTCAGTACCCTCAAGGCACGCATGTTTTTTTTTCTAACATTATTTAGTAAGCTATATATACCTTATATCATAAAAAATCAACATTAAGCCACATCAAGTCATTAAAATCAATATTTAGCCACATCAAATCATAAAAAATCAACATTAAGTCAAATTAAGTTATAAAGAATCAACCTTTAGAGAAATGCTCTTGTTCTATAATAAGTTTGCCTGGTCAAATGATTTTTATTTTTACATGAGACTTTGTATTAGGTATAACATAAAACCAGCTTTCCAACAAGTCTAAGATTACTTAAATCTGAGTTGTAATGACATAATTATACTTCGGTCAAACCTATTTTAAAGTGTGCGAATGTTGTTAAAATCGCCTGAATGAAAATAATTTTAGGGATATCAAAACAAAAGATTATTTTACCAGACTTTTGTTTTTGGCAATATTTTAACATTATTGAATTTATAAAATTTTCATAATTGAGAAAAACCCCAGCATTTAAAAGTTGAAAATCGCCCCTATAACCAAAATCCAGTGTTTGTTCTTGGACGGGGGGTTGACTTTTTATTCTAATTCATTTTTAAACTATTTTTATTGGATTCAAATAGGGGTATTTCCTTATTTAAATGAAATTTAGAATAAATAAGTGCCAAAAAAATGAAAATCTCCATCGTTTCTCCAAGTTTCCAACACTTAGGAGCACAAATGCACAAGAGAAGGTCGAAATTTCCCATGTTTCCACCGAAACATGGGAAACCTAGTCAAAACCTGTCAAAACCAGGTCAAAACAGGTGATTTTTTAAAATCCCCTAAGGTTTCGTTTCGACCTTGGTCAGTACCTGTGAAACATGCGAAATTTCATATGTTTCGCTCGAGTTCTCGAACCATGGCAACAACAGGAGCCTTGATAGCCCCAGTATATACCTAAGCTTCCCTCTACTCCGCAGGGATAGCGTCACAAAATGTGACCAATCCAAGTAGTTAGTACTAACCAACTTCATAAGAGAAATTTGAGTGTTAGGCTTGTCAAAGACAATCGAACTGGGGTTGGTACTACTCGACCCACCTGATGTAGCTTCCGTAGGTTCCGTGAGATCAGACATGATATAAGGATGCCCAAAAAAAAATCCAAATGGAGATCCAAACCAAAGGGGAACACAAGCCCCAAAAAATCTTCTTCTTTGGACCCAAAAAAAAATCCAACAAGCTAATGGAGCATGAAATCTTGATAGAACATCAATAAAACTCACTTTTAACCATGAAGCTTCATCCCAACAGCATAAACAAAAATTATAGAGCCAAGTACATCCATAACAAGCAACCAAATCACATAGTTCTTACCATTATAGACAAAAACGGGTTCACAGCAACTGAATTCTGCACTTGGAGGAGAATGAGTTGTACTCCTACAAGGTTTAGAGGGGTCAAAGGATAGCCTTGGGCAACTCTATCCAGCCCAACCACCAGCCCAACCGAAATTTGAGGAGAGAGAAAAAGGAGGTCAATTTCCAAGCTGACGATAATGCTGGGAATGACTTCTACTCTCTATGTGGGCTTCAAACAGCCCTTGTAAACCTTTAATCACTCTCCAAGAACCTTCAACTTGCTTCTAGAACACCATCAAGTCTTCTTTTTTAAACTCCTTACATAGTACAGCCTCTATTGAATCCTAGAAAGAAAAAAAAAAAAAAAAAGGTTCCAATAGAAACTCAAAGAATGAGTAGGAGGACCCTTGGTCGACTCTCAAACCCCTTTAGCTCTGATACAAAGTTGGAAGTTAGGATATTAGGGTTAGAGAGGAAGGAGACGAAGAGAAGAGAGGTGGGGAGAAGAAGGAGAGAAGTCGAGAGAAGAGAGAAATAGAAAGGAGAAAAGCATGAGTGAGTTCTTTCCTCATCTCACCTACATTGGATTCAACTAATACTTTAGGGAATTACATATTGCTCCTGACGGGAGGTGAAAGAGAAATAAAAGAAAATATATATAAGGACAACTTAACATAAGACAGTTCCTAAAGTACCTCAATTACATACATTTTAACAATAACTGCCACTCCAGTCATATATATAATAACCTAAAAGTTAAAGGGGCAGATTTGGAATAACAGTCTAGACAAATAAAAAGAAGATAAAAGCTCCTCTACTCTAGTGAGACTAGTAGGTCTCTATTTACACTTCCCCTCAAGCTGGAGCATAGATGTTAATCATGCCCAGCTTGCTACAAATATAATCCACTCGAGCACTCCCCAAAGACTATATAAACAAATCAGCAAGTTGTTCTCTTACACGAACATGACTAGGAGAAACAAGTACCTGTTGCAACTTCTCTCGAACAAAGTGACAATCTACTTCGATGTGTTTCATTCTTTCACAAAACATAGGATTCGAAGCAATGTGAACAGCAGCCTGATTATCACACAATAATTGTATAGGTGAATCATCAGCAAACCCAAGTTCAGCCAATACCTGTTACACAAACATCAGTTCACAGGTAACATGTGCAATAGCCGGAGATTCCCACTCTATACTAGATCGAGCAACAATTGTGTGTTTCTTGCTTTTCCATGACATAAGGTTCCCTCCAACAAATGTATGGTAACCTGTAGTTGATCTTCTATCAATAGGAGAACCAGCTCACTCAGCATCTGAAAAACCCTCAACCCGACCATGCCCATTGTTAGAGTAAAGTAAACCACATCTAGGAGACTTTTTGAGGTACCGCAAAATACGCATAAGCATAACAGCCTTCCAATGAGGCATCCGAGGAGAAGACAAAAATTGACTCACCACGCTAACAGGAAAAGCAATATCATGTCGAGTCAACCAAATAATTTAGTTTCACAAAAAGCCTCAAATTCTTCTCAGGATCCCCAAAAACATCACCACTATCAGCCGTAAGCTTTAAATTGGGATCCATGGGAGTATCGAAAGGTTTAGAGCCCAGCATTCCCGTCTCTGAAAGAAGATCGAAAACATATTTTCGTTGTGACAGTGAAATTCCTTTCCTTGACTGAGCCACTTCCACACCTAGGAAATCCTTCATCTTTCCCAAATCTTTGGTCTGAAAATTCTGTTGTAAATGTTCCTTCAGCTTCTCAATTCCTAACGAGTCATCTCCTGTAATAACAATATCATCCACATATACAACAAGAAATATCCATCCTACCACCTCAATAAATCGACCAAACCACACCCGAGGCGATTGTTTCAGCCCATACAAAGACTTCTTGAGCTTGCATACCATACCATACTCCCCCTGAGCAACAAATCCAGGAGGTTGCTCCATATATACCTCATGGAGATCACCATGCAAGAAGGCATTCTTTATATCCAATTGAAACAAAGGCCAATGATAGGTAGCAGCAAGGAAGATCAAAATGCGAACAGAAGTAAGCCTAGCCACTGGGGAAAAAGTATTTAAGTAGCCCACCCCATATACCTGGGCATAACCATTGGAGACAATACGAGCCTTCAAACGGGCCAATGAACCATCTGAATTCAACTTCACCAAAAAAACCCAGCGACAACCAATAGCAGATTTACTTGAGGGTAACAGAATAAGGTCCCATGTGTGATTGTCCTCTAGTGCCAACAACTCCTCAGGCATAGTAGCCCGCCAATCAGGATGAGATAGAGCCTCTGCAACAGACTAAGGAATAGGATGACTCTCAACAGTATTTAAACAAGCATGAAAAGTAGGGGACAAACCAGAATAGGACACATTCAGAAATAGGATGCTGGGTACAAAAGCCCGAGCACCCTTACGCAAAGCAATAGGTACATCAAAATCATAAGAGTCAGCGGAAGATGGGGGCCCAATAGGTGAAATGGTTGATGAGAGACTGAGTTGGGCCGATTTAGATGGTTGGCCACTGTAATATTGGTTGTTTGATGGGACCTACTTGGGGGCCCACCCATAAAGACGCATTCGAAAGGGGTAAAATGGGGGAACAAGGGAGTTGGAGATGAAGATTATTGAAGGGGATTTCAAGGAATTGCTACTACTTTTATCTGGCCTGTGGATGATCGTTTCTATTGGTCATAGTTGTCACAGGCTCACAGCCTCTAGACAACCCTAGGCGTTGGTAGGGGCTGGATGAAAGGCAACACCACAAGGCAATCAAGGTGCCCACCTAAGCAACACCTTAACTATGAATATTGGTTATCTGGATTTATTCTTCCGAAAGAATTTTCTCTAATTCTACTGCTGGTAGTTATATATGTTTTGTGGATGCTGTGACTGGAAGGATTTTTTTTCTGACAACTGACATCTACAACCATTACATTCGTTCAAGTTTGTTTCCGTTGGTGCTTGGTTGTGTATGTCCTTTTTATTCCAATCTGGAGCCTAGGATATATATATATACACACATATATATGCGCTCCATCTTTAGGGGGAGTCCTAGATTGTAGTAATGATGTTTAGATATGTGGTGACAGTTAACAAGTCATGGTGATGTTTAGAATATGTGGTGCTGTTTAAGTTGTTAAGCTAAGAAGCACTGCCGTAAAAGGTTTCTGTAAGTCTTTTCATAATTAACAATGACTCTTATGAATCAAAATTATAATAAATAAAGTGCAATGCTCATGCTTTGCAAAACCAGCCAAACCATGAGCTCTCCTACTTTTCCTCTTGTCTTCTCTTCTTCTTCTTCTCATCTGATCCTCATTATTCCAGTTTGATTCTGTCACAACCATATACCAAAAACTACGGAAAAAAATAAAAGGAATGGTAATTGTATGCTGCATATTTTTGAGACGGTATTACAACTCCCATATTAGAAAGATTAAATTGGTATGATGGTAAGATTCTGGATGAATTTAATCAACTGAAATAAATCCCAAAGCATCTGCTTCATTAAAAAAACAATTCTGATTGAACCACGTGTTCCAAGATGAAAAGGAAAAGGAAACAAAAGCACGCTTACTTTTGGATGGTACTCTGATACAATCATCATTGGTATATTTTGGGTAACAGCTCCAACAAACTGCACAACATTAGGATGCCGGACCTTTTCCAACAGTGTGAGCTCCTCTTTGAAAGCATTTCTGCCAACAAAAAACAGGGAAATATAGGAAAAGAACCAGGAGGATAAATTAGAAACATTAGTCCTAATGGATAGCCACCTTACTTGTAGATGAAAAACTGTATTAAAAATTTGAGAACTCAGTAACAAGCACTTACAGTAACCATTAACACTATACAATTTTATCATTAGTTGGTATAACCATTTTCAGATTCCTACGACAGAAAAAAAATATAATCCCCTACGAGGTTCTTTCACAGAAAAGCAGATTGTAACGCATGGACTAGAGAATCAACGTATAACAAAAACTTTACAAGGTCCATGGTCTATTGGATCATTGTTTTAAATTGAAGAATGCAAACTCCAAATAATCCATCGGATCGACATTTTAACTCTTAAGTTTATAACATGGAGCTCTACAGATTTTTCAATTGCCAAAGAAACCAAACTTTCAGTTCAACCACAAAGTAATAACAAGGAGCTCCACAGATCTTAGCATCATCGGCGGTTATTGGCAAGCCTCTGCAATTGGACCACCGTACTCGGCTCCAGGATCGTCTCGCTTTCGCCCGAATTTGTGTCGAAATAACTGCTGATCGCATCCCCCCCAAACTTTGGTATCCATCCATGATTGTCAAGGGTTCGCCTTCTCCCAGGTTGTTCTCGAAGAATGGCTCCCTCCTAGTTGTTCCATTTGCAAAACATTTGGGCATGAGACTGAGATATGCTCCCCAAAAATTGACTTAACCATTGCTAGCTCTGCTCCTCCCCTCGAAGTCTTCTCAACCCTCCAAGAGGTAGAAAGCTTCGCCGGAGATGCAAAGGAGTCAAATAGCCATCCGTCGCTGCAAGAAGATTCCTTTGGTCCGGCTGTCCATCCTTCATCCCTTGGTCCGATGGATATTGGTGAGAACCTCACTGGGAAAAATTGCTTCTCCCTGCTGTCGCTGTCGTCTGACTCTGATGATGAGTCACCATCTTCCAAATCTCCCTCTCCTGGGGCTGCGGACCACTCTGCTGCCGTCAACTATGCTACTCCTTCCTACATCGAAGGTCTGCCTCATAATATTGCTGACTTCGATGAAGCTCCGCATCCTGATTCTGCTACCCTTGCCAGGCCTATGCTCAATTGCCTACTTCAGAGCTCTCCTACCACCATTGAGGGTATTACGAATCCCACGATCCCCTTGACTGATGCTCCCCTTGGTCGCATGAGGCCTTTTCTCTACTCTGAATCCAGCTTGCCAGTTGTGGTCTCCACCATGCCTTTTGTCCCTTCTCTGGACCCCACCTCTCTCCTCTTCCTTACCCAACTACCGCTCATTCCATGGCCTTTACTCCTCAGACCCAACCCACCCAGACACAACCCACATTCCTTACCCTTTTCACTTAGCCAATCCGACCCATACGCCTAGCTCCTTTGCCCGTCCTCTCCTATCCAGTTTCAACCTGCCTAGATCCTGCTCTGGTCCGGTTTTGTTGGGCATCCTGCCTATTCTTCCTGGCCCGATCGCTGCAAGTGACTAAATTTAAGATACGTATAGGAGGGTGAGCTAAAATTAAGATACGTATCGGTCGTCATATCGGTGAGCTAAATTTAAGATACGTATCAGATGATATCGTATCGTATCGGAGATACGCTAAGATATGCTAAAGATCAAGGATTAAAGTATCGGTATCAGTCGCCGTATCGGTCGGCTAAATTAAAGATACGTATCGGAGGGTATTGTATCAGTATTGGAGATACTTTAAACCATGGGCCTGCAACACGCCTGTCTCCCAACTCCGCCACTCCGCCTTGCTTTGCCACGACTCCCTATGCTACCACATCTTCTTATATTGCCACGCCTCCTTGCACTGCCACATCTACTCCTGCCACGTCTATAGCTCCTACATCCTCGTCACCGATAAGCCCTGCATCCCCCAACGTCCCGGCTCAGACTGTCATCGCCCCTTCCACTCTGTGGCCTTATGGCTTGTTCAGCCATTGACTGAGACCCCACGAACCGCACTGCCACGCCTCTATGCTGCACCTCCTCCGATGGCCCCATGCCCTTGGTCTCTACCTCATCTGCTACTGGCCTGACTACCATTGCCTCTCAACTGCCTGTTGTGGTATTTTCTCTCTACAATCTCCCTACCTCTTCTAGGCACTCTGTTGAGATAGAATATGCCACCCTTGCCCCATTTGATGCCTCTGCTGTCGATACAGGCTCTCCCCTGTTGACGGCTCCTCCAACCTCGAGCCCCCCGCCATGCCCTCTCACCTGCAGATGTTTTGCACCCCCACCCCTACATTGTGGCTGGTTCAAAGAAAGTCAATCCAAGGCGGGCTAATCTTGCAGCCTCTAAGGCTAGCCCCTTGAAGGTCACCCCGTCTTCCAAACCATCCTCACAAATTCCTGGGTTTCCCAAAGTGACTTCTCCCAATGCCCATACCCCCATCCCTTCCCCCATGCATGAGTATCAAAGGAGATCAAACTCTATGCCCTCTCTTGCCTCCCCTTCGGCCCCCTCAACTTTGCGGAGCTCTTGCATCCCAATCTTACCCATTCTAAATGATCCCTTGGATCATTTGGAATGCCAGGAGTCTCAATTCCCCTGCCAAGCATGGTTTTGTCAAATCTTGTATCAAATCATCCAAAGCAGCTCCCCGCTGCATGCTAGAAACTAAAGTGTTGGAATCTAATGCTACTTGTATATGCTTCTATTGCTCCCTCCTGGTCTTTCCTGTCCAATTATAGTCAGTGCCCGACTGGTGGCATTTAGAATCTTTGGAATCCCCCTGTGCTCAATGTATCCCTCCTTTCCTCTTCCTCCCAGGCTATTCACATATCCTTCTCCTCCCCATCTAGCTCCCCTCCTACTTTCTTCTCCTCCATCTCTGCCCTCAACCGTGCCCCTGACCGTCTCTCCCTTTGGGATGAGCTCAGATATCATGCTCTCTGTTGCTCCTCACTCTTGGGGATTGGAGGGGACTTCAATGTTGTCCTATCCAGCCATGAGAAGTTGGGAGGGGGTCCCATTGATTCCTCCTCTGTCGACGATTTCAACACCTGTATTGACGATATTGGCATGAACAACCTTCATTGGTCCGGTTCTGAATTCACATGGCACAATCATCGTTCTGGCTACGATCGGGTAGCCTGCAAGATTGATCAAGACCTTATCATTGAGGCCTGGCTCAATTCCTTCCCATCCTCCCATGCTAGCTTCGACCTCTCCAGAATCTCTGATCATTCCCCCATCTCCCTCTTTGTGCTGCCTCTCATCTCCTTTAGTCCTAAGCCTTTCAAATTCTTTAATATATGGTCCATGCACCAAGACTTCCTCCCTTTGGTTTGCGACTCCTGGGCCATTCCTCCCCTCCCATCGCCTTTTCCAAAAATCTCAAAATTGTCAAATGTGCCCTTAAAAGTTGGAACTCCACTTTTGGCAGCATCTCTAACCGCGTCATGGCTTGTCAAGAAAAGCTACACAGAATTCAAGACAAAGTTCAGCTGAAATCTCCATAATCTCTCCCTAGCGGATGATGAGAGGACTGTCTCCTCTGAGCTCACTACGCTTCTTACCCAAGAAGAAAGCTTTCTTTGCCAAAAGTCTATAATTAAATAGATAGAGTCGGATGACTCAAATTCATCTTTATTTTCATCGCTCTCTTAATGCCCGCAACAATGCCAACTCCATTCTTACCAAGCTAACCTCTAGATGGGGCGCAGTGCTGCAGTCTCCTAAGGACATCAAATCAAAGGCCGTCTCTTATTTTGATAATCTCTTCCACCCTCCCTCCCCCTCCCAGCCACCCCTCATCCTCCCTGATCTTCTCAACAAATTTGTCTCTACGCACCTCATTCCCTCCCTCTAGGCCATTCCCTTTGATGATGAGATCCTTGCGGTTGTCCTCTCCCACAAATCCAACAAGGCCCCTGGCCCTGACAGATTTAGCATAGGCATATTCTCGTTTTGTTGGCACATCATTCAAGATGACCTTATCTTTGCCATTAGGAGCTTCTTCCTCAACCCTAGCCAAATTGCAGTCATCAATCATACCTTTCTTTGCCTTATCCCTAAGAAGGATGGAGCGCAAGCCATAGCTGACTTTAAGCCCATCTCTTTATGTAACCTCCTTTATAAATTCATTGCTAAGATTTTGGCTAATAGAATCCAAACTGTCATTGATGCTCTTGTCAATCCCAACCAATCGGCTTCCATTGCGAGTAGAAGCATTGCTGACAACATTATCCTCTGCCATGAGATCGTTAATGGGTTCGAGCGCTACCCTCCTCAAAATCGACATTCACAAGGCTTTTGATTCCATCCGTTGGGATTTCATCTCAAAAGTCCTTTTGTAGATGTCTTTCCCCTTTCCTTTGTCCATTGGATCCACTCCTACATCTCCTCCTCGCTTCTCTGTCCTTATTGTTGGCAATCTTGCTGGCTACTTTCTTCTTCTATTAGCATTCGCTAAGGATGCCCCCTCTCCCCTTTCCTCTTCTGTTTAGTTCTTGAGGTCCTCTCACGCTACATCCAATCCTCCACAGATCAGCACCTCATTTCTCCTATCCCCAAGTGCAAACTCTTATACTCACCTATCTTGCTTTTGCGAACAACCTCATGATTTTCTCCCCTTGCTTCCATCTCCTCCATCATGTCTTCCCTCCTTCTCTATGAATCCCTCTTGGGTCTTCATATCAATTGTCTCAAATCCAACCTCTTCCTTTCTAGCATCTCTATTGAAAGACAAGCCCATCTCCTTTCCCTCACAGGCTTCTCCCTTGGTTCTCTTCCTGTCAAATTTCTCGGCCTTCCTCTGATCTCCTCTCGCCTCTCCACCCTCCACTGCTTCCCCTTGCTTTCCCTAGAGAGGAAAAGGATCCAGCTCTGGAAAGGTAAACTCCTTTCTTATGCTGGCTGCCTCGTGCTCATCCAATCGGTCCTCCAATCTTTGCACCTCTATTGGTCTGGCATCTTCATTCTTCCCTCCACCATCTCAAAATCCATTAACTCTCTCCTTTGTTCCTTCCTTTCAAAATCCCATGAGCTAGACAAATGTTTGTCACCCCAAATCTTAAGGCGGCTTAGGATTGAGACAAATTGCAAATGCCAATGGGGTTGGCATCCTTAAGCTCATTTAAAAAATTGTCTCCAAGCACCCAAGTATTTGGGTCTCCTGGGAGTACTCCCTCCTTAAAACTGATACCCTTTGGTCCGCCTCCTCCTCCCTAGACGCTTCTTGGATTTGGCACAAAATTCTCAGCTTTAGGCCCCCGGATTTTCAAGCTCTTTCTTATGTAATCGGTAATAGATCTTCCTTCTCCCTCTGTTTAGACCCATAGCACCCCTCGGGTATCCTCCTCTCCCATGTTACTCCTTGTTCCATCTACTCCTTGGGCTTGTCTAGATCCACCCTTCTAGAGTCCATTCTCTCCCATGATGGATGGTCTCCTCCTAGCTTCCCTCCCCCTGGCCGATCTTTAGTCCTCTCTTCCCCCCATCCCTCTTGGCCATAGACACCTGGCTCCCTTCCCCCTTGGTACTCTTCACCTCTGCCTCCGGTTGGGAATTCATTCGCTCCAAAGGCCCTCTAATGCCTTGGCACAACATCATTTGGTTCAAGGGGCACATTCCCCGTCACAGTTTCACTGCCTGGCATGTTCTCCAATTGCCTCTCACGCAGTCTTTTCTCATTTATCGCCACATTCAGGTCCCTTCCTCCTGCTGCCTTTGCTGGAATGGAAGCAAAAGTGCGGATCACCTTTTCTTCTCCTGCCCCTTCTCCACCTCGGTTTGGAAGAGAATCTTTTCCTCCTATTGGCCTTCTAACAAGACCATCCTACCCCTTTCTAGAGAATGGATCTGGGTTGATATGACTTTAGTTGGCCTAGCATTTGTGACACTATTGGAAAGCTTGCTTTTGGTGCAAACATTACCCATATTTGGATAAACCGAAACCTTAAAAGGACTCCCAAATCCCGCACTTTTGATAACATTTGGAAAACCATCTTCTTCGATGTTGGCTCCAAACTTGACTGCCTTCACCATCATCCAGTGCGTAATTCCCCAAGGAGCAGGCTCATTGTTGTCCCCTAGAGCCTTCCTTCCTCCATTCTTCTCCTCCCAACCCCCTAATGTTCCCCCCTTTTTCTCTTTCTGGCTAGCTGGCCTTTGTTGTAAGGTTTTCCCTATTCTGTCCCCCTCCCCCTTGAGGGTTTGCCCCTTTTCGGACCCTTCCCCCTTGTATTTGTTTTTTCCTCTTGGTAATGAATTCATTTATTCATCAAAAAAAAATACAAGGAGCTCCATAGATCTTTATGTTTTTATAGATATCCTCCAAAAGTATTTTATTATTAAAAAATTATTGATATGATCCTTGTCTCATTGGATACAGCACCCTAGTTGGTATAAAAGAGAAAAACACGATGACTTCTCCAGAGATAAAATCTCACAGCAGAAAAGTAAAAACTGAACTCTAGAACCAGGCACAGACAGGCTGGTCGGGGAAAAAAAAATATATATATATATATATATAGCAAGAAAACTCAGATCTTATGGAAGAACTCCAGCCGCAGGAAGAAAAAGAAAAGGCAAGAAACTCCAGATTGTAGGAAGTAAACTTCCAAGCTTCAAGAGAAAAAAGAAGATTAGACACAAGGAATGTCTGATCTTGCTAATATTCTGGTTGAAGGACGGATTAATGAGGAAGAACAGCTCTATAAATCTGGAACATGATTTGATGGCTAGATTCTCAGATATAGAGAAGACACAGAAATAGGAGATTCCCAAGAAACTGCATAAATGAATCTGATCACAGTTGTCAAGGCATCGCTAAGGCGACAGGCGACAGTCGCCTTGTTGCACTGCATGTCGCCTTGTGTTTTTGGCACTTATTTATGCCAAATATCATTTAAGTAAATGATCATTTACTTAATATATTATTCATAAATAAGCAAATACCCCCTATTTGAATCCAATAAAAATAGTTTAAAAATCAAATTCCAAAAGGATAAAAAGTCAACCCACCAGTCCAAGAACAAAAACTAGATTTTGGATATAGGGGCAATATTCAACTTTTAAATGCTGAGGTTTTTCTCAATTATGAAAATTTTATAAATTCTATCATGTTAAAACATTGCTAAAAACCAAAAATCCAGTAAAATAATCTTTTGTTTTGATATCTATAAATTATTTCATTCAGGCGATTTTAATAGCATTCACGCACTTAAAAATAAGTTTGACCGGAGCATAACTTTGTCATTACAACTCAGATTTAATTAATTTTAGACTTGTTGGAAAGTTGATTTTATGTTATAACTAATACAAAAAGTCTCATATAAAAATAAAATCATTTGACCGGTCAAACTTATTATCGAATAAGAAGTCATTTCTCTAAATGTTGATTTTTTATTACTTAATATGACTTACTGTTAATTTTTTATGATTTAATGTGGCTAAAGGTTGATTTTTAACAACTTGATGTTACTTAATCTTTTTTTATGATGCAAAGTATATATGGCTTACTAAATAATGTTAGAAAATAGGAAAAATAAAAAATAATACTTGTTCGCCTTAAGGCGGGCGCCTTCTCCCCTTAAGTGCTTAGACACCCCTCCACCGTCTTGGTTCGCCTTAGTGCCATGACAACTATGGATCACGCAACAAATCTTCCTTGAAGACTCTCAATAATACATTATAAGGAAAATGACTGATTATACTAGCTCTGACACAATGCGACTAAAACAGATCAGATGTAACCAACAAATAACCAAAGAAGATGGAAGATGAAAGAAGAGATTAGGGGACGAGAAGAGCCAGCCGATTGGAAGGAAAATAATGACTTCTTCCTTCCAATCGGCAGCAATAACTAGTATTTATAAAGGCAATAATATTGGTATCTACAGAAAACACCACCAACTCATGCATATAACACATAACCCCAAAGTAAGAAATAACAACTACAAAACTACACCCCAGTGGCTAGGCTTTATAACACTTCTACTTGACACTTTATTACTTAACAAATACCATGACAAATTTCCTATTAATTTACAAACTATATAAGTAACTTGAATATAAGAGGGGAAAAAATTGTTAACGTTTGATCTTTGGTGAAAATTGGGGGTTATGTGCCGGGTTAATCTTTGTGACAGGAGTGGTGGTTATCTCAGTGCCCTACAGTGTTGAGGTTATTGTAGAAACGCAACCCTAAAACGATGCAGAAGACAATGAAGAAATAAGAAAAAACAATGCACACAGGTTTACGAGGTTCGGCAAGATTGCCTACGTCCTTGGTGAAATGAGACACTGCTTCACTATCAATGGAGAATAGGGTTACAACGCTCATCCTCACACCTCTAGGTATTTCTTGCATTACAGAGAAAGAAACCCTCGCTACAAATATATAGCAAAAAACCCTAATTTGGAAAGTACAAAACTTCCCTTAAATAAAAAATTCAAGCAGGGGGCTGCGACCTACTATACCCCCGCTATGCAAGGGAGCCTCCTGCCCCCCTTGCAACCCCCACGGCCCTCTAACCGGCTAGTGGGACCGCCGTCCTGCCTGTCGAGGCGCCTGCACCAGTACTTCCTGGATTAAACTGTGACGGAATACAAGACATCGTACACCAACCGTTATTGGGTAGTGTTGTTATAGTTTCTCTTCTCTTTTCTTATTCTTGTTGATTCCCCCCTCCCCAAAAAAAAGTTTTTATCCTAAATCTTTATTACTCATTCAAAATGAGCTATCAAACTACCCAAAAAGTCTAAGATATATATATATATACACACACATATCTGAGATCACCCATGCTTTATCCTTTGCTGAGCAAGTAACATCTTTGTACTGTGGGGGTATATGTGTGTCACAATGGCTTGGGTGTTAAGTCACTCACAATGGGGTTTGGTGTCTTGCATTAGTTTGAGTTATATTTCGTATATATTTTGTCTATATTCTGTTTCCTATTGTCTTTATTTCTATTTCTTTCCTAGTTGGGGTAGTTATTCAGTTTCCTAGTTAGATATATTAGAAAGTCTTTATTTCCTTTTCTCTTGTGATTCTGGGATTATAAATAAAAACAAAGTGGAGACTGCTAAAGCATGATTCTGTGAACTCTAGCAATCTCGGTTCTTCTTCTTCCTCATCTTTGTGATTGCTGGTTATTAGTCTTTGATAATATTAGATGGTATCAGAGCACTAATATCTGGTGATCACTCTTCTTTCGATAGTCCATTGGAAGACTGTCCCTATTCTCTGGTTGCAGCAACTTGTGCTGCCTATTTGCAAGTTACAGCCTGGTTTATGATTGTCGAATGGGATAATGACTTGTGACTAATATGACACCACCCATCTTTATTTATAACAATGGAGAGAAGGTTTTAGAGAAGTAGGAAGACCATTAAACCTCTTAGGGTCCGTTTGGTAACTGATACTTTCCCTAAAACCCACAAAACTCATTATTACAACACTCCCCCTCAAGTTGGTGCATAGATATCACATATGCCCAACTTGCAGATAATATGATGAAACATCTTACTACTAAGACCTTTAGTAAATACATCAGCCAGTTGTTCATTACTGGGAACAAAAGCCATAGTGATAAGGCCCATATTCAGCTTCTCTTTGATGAAGTGTCGATCGATCTCCACATGCTTGGTTCGATCATGCTAGATAGGGTTGTGAGCAATGCTAATGGCAGATTTGCTGTCACAAAAGAACTTCATAGGAAGAGTAGCAGGAATAGCCAAATCAGTGAGAAGACCATGAAGCAATAGGAGCTCACAAATGCCATATGCCATAGCACGGAACTCTGCTTCAGCACTTGAACAGGCAACCATGGCTTGCTTCTTGCTACGCCATGTAATAAGATTACCACCAACAAAGGTACGATAACCAGTAGTAGACCTGAGGTCATAAGGGGAACATGCCCAACCCGCATCTGTGAAGGCCTCCCCCCTAAGGTGATCATTAGGAGAAAAAAGGATGCCACGTCCTGGGGCAGATTTCAAGTACCGGAGAATACGTAGCACAGCTTCCATATGAGTCGAGTAGGGATCATGCATGTACTGACTAACCTGGCTGATAGCAATGCTATGTCAGGGCATGCATGAGAAATAGATCAACAGCCCCACTAATCTCTGATATCTCCCCTTATCAACTAGATCACCTTCCTTACTACTCAGGTGACCATTAGCTTCAATAGGAGTGTTTGCCAGCTTACACCCCAACATGCATGTCTCAGAGAGAAGATCAAGCACATACTTCTGCTGAGACAAGTAGATCCCACGAAAAGACCTGGCAACTTCAATGCCGAAGAAGTAATGAAGTTGTACTAGGTCTTTGATCTCGAATTCCTCACTCAAGTATCTTAAGGCGAGAGATTTCTGCCAAATCATCACAGTAACAACAATATCATTTACATAGACTATTAGGATAGCAATCTTCCCATCAGATCTCTTGATGAATAGAGTGTGGTCGGCATTGCTTTGAGAGTAACCTATAGCAACCATAGCCTTATAGAAACGTCAGAACCAAGCATGAGGGGGATTGCTTCAGCCCATACAGAGCACGCTTTAGCTTACATATCTTCCCTTGGGTTTTGAAGCAAGTGAACCCAGGAGGAATGTCCATATACACTTCCTCCTCAAGTTCTCTATGAAGGAAGGCATTCTTCACATCTAACTGCTGGAGATCCCAATCTAAGTTGGTGGCACAAGCCAAAATAACACGAATTGTGTTCATCTTAGCAACTAGAGCAAAAGTCTCCTAGTAGTCAATCCCATGAGTCTGTGTGAAGCCTTTGGCAACAAGTCTGGCCTTGTACCGATCCACTGTACCATTAACCTTCTGTTTTACTATGAAGACCCATTTGTACCCAACTGTCTTCTTTTGTGAGGGAAGACACACCAGATCCCATGTGTCATTCTTCTTCAGAGCCTGCATCTCTTCAACCATAGCTGCCTACTATTGGGAGTCTGCATTCGCTTCTTGCCAGATATGAGGAATGGACACAAAGGAAAGAGAAGACACAAAACTATAGTAGGAAGGAGAGAGTGAGTCATAAGAAACAGTTTTAGTAATAGGATGTAAAGTACAAGACCTAATGCCTTTACGAACAGCAATAGGCAACTAAAGAGACTGATCAACAGAAAGAGAAGGAGAATTACCAGGGTCCAAGGGGACATGATCATGCACAAGAAGAGACGACTGGCATGGTAAGGTAGATGCTGGATGTGTAGTGGTCTGAGTCTGCTCTCTAAGATCCCTCAAGGCTAGATCTAATTCCAACTTCATTCCCCTCCTTCATTCAAGGGATGGATCAACCTCAGTATTCCTGCTGACAGCCTGACATCAAAGCGGAAGTTGCTGCCTACTTCACCGACCTTTTCAATCCATCTAGTGCCCCCACCACCCCCCTCTTTTCCCCATAATCATCTCAGTAAATTCATTCTTGGCCATCTCCTCCCCTCTCTCCATTCTATTTTGGTGAGAAATCATAGTAGCTATCCTCTCCATAAGTCTAATACTGCTCCTGGGCTAGATGGCTTTAGTATGGCTTTAGTAGCTATTCTCTCCATAAGTTTTTTTCCTTAAACCTAATCAAATCAAAGGAATCAACCACACCTTCCTCTGCCTCTTCCCTAAATCGGAAGGTGCTTCTTCTATGACGAACTTCAGGTCGATTTCCCTTTGCAATCTCCTGTACAAATTCACAGCCAAAATTCTTGAAAATAGAATCTAATTGGTCATCGACTCCATTGTTAGTTCAAACCAATTTGCTTTCATCTCTGGAAGAAGCATTGTTGATAATATTATCCTTCGCCAAGAAATCGATAAAGGCTTTGACAGAAAATCTCATTCTCCTGCTACCCTTTTGAAGATTGATAGCCATAAGGCTTTTGACTCCATCTGGTGGGATTTTATCTCCAAAGTCCTCCTCTAAATGTCTTTCCCTCCCTCCTTTGTCCAAAAAAAGGATTCACTCTTGTTAAGATTGAGGAGTTAGGCTCAATCAGCGACAGAGGCAATAGGAGCAATTATGTCCCATCGATCCCTGTTTCCGTGTTAGACTATTCTGCTCTGATCGCAGGTTATTCCCCTCTTTTGGAAGAATCTCAATCTCGCCTTTCTCTTCTCTTCTCTCTTCTTTTCTTCTTCTCTTTCTCTTCTTCTTTCTTTGGTTTGGATACAAGTTTCTGGGATTGTAACATGGTATCAAAGCCTCTATGATCGAGCCTTGGTTTTTCAGATTCACTCTCTCCTGATCTCGTTCTTCTGCTGAACCCTTCTGGTGTGCAGTCGCCTACTATTGTATTTACTATGGATTAAATCATATGGAGTGATTTCTTTTGCTATGGATCGTGATATGCTACTGCGGAACTGAAGTTTGAAGACCCTGGATCACAGCCACCATCTCTTCTGCCCAACTCGACATTAGTAGGGTTGCTAATAATCGTTGTGATTCCGGTGTGTTATTCTTTGTTCTCTCTTTGACCCTATCTGTTCTCTTTTTTTTTGGTCACTCATGGCTGAAACCAAAACTACTACCCCTACGGCTACTACATCTTCTTCGGACAATGTGAATGTCCAGATTACCTCCATCAAGCTCAAAGGAAGTTTGAATTACCTACTTTGGACTCAGTCTGTGAAGGTTTATCTTATAGCCAAAGATAAACTTCAATATACTACCTCTAACCCTCCTCTGTCTGATGATAAAGGCTATAATGAATGGATGAAGGAAAATGCCTTGATCTTAATCTGGTTATGGAATAGTATGGAACCAGATGTCCCTGCCAATGTCATGTTCCACACTACTGCAAAAGGTGTATGGAATGATTTGAAGGAAACATATTCTCAGGAAAAGAATATGACTCGCATCTATGATATTTATGAGAAGTTGTTCCAATTTCGCCAGTCTGACAACTCTTTTCCAAAATATTATAGTGCTTTCAAGGGAATGGTTGAAGAACTCAATGTCTTCCAGCCTTTAACTACAAATATTGACAAATTGAAGGCTCAGCATAATGATTTTTTTGTCTCTAAATTTCTGGCTAGCTTGAATAATGACTTGAAGGCAGTGAAGGGTCATTTACTTGTTGGCGATACTGTCCCTACACTGAATGATACTTATTCAAGACTTCAGCGTATTACATCTTCCACCAAACCTAATTAGTCCTCCAAAGACAATTCAGCCTTCCTTGCCAACCGTGGATGTGATCGCGGTCGTGGGGGAGGTCGTGTCTGCTAGTCGAGGTTCTAATGGACAGCCATCTGATAGGTCTTCTCGCCAGTGTACTTACTGTGGGAAGTCCAACCATTCTGTAGAGACTTGTTGGGCAAAGCATGGTAATCTAGAGTGGGCAACCCAGTTAGCCAATCATGCAGTACTGACACAATGTCTCCCACTGATACTAAACCGAGAACTTCCTCAGGAGATTTGTCTACTAGTCTACGTGATGACATTAATCAACTACTAAGGCGTTTGCAAACTCTTGAGGCATCCTCTAATACATCCAATGGTGCGTCTACATCTCTTGCTACCTTGGCCCATGCAAGTACCTCAACCCTTCTTACCACTACTTCTACTCCTGGATAATTGATTCAGGTGCCTCTGCTCATATGACTAGTAAGTCATCCTTGTTTAAGTCATTTTCTCCAAGTACAAACTCTACATCTCTTGTTCTTGCAAACGGTGCTTCAACACTGATGTTAGGTCATGGTACTATCTCACCAACATCCTCACTTAATTTGTCCTCTGTTACATGTTCCCTAATTTCCATTAAGTCTCCTCTCTGTAAGTCAGTTAACCAGGTCATTAAATTGCTCAGTAACTTTCTTTCCTTCTTATTGTGTTTTTCAGGATCTTCACACGAAGAAGACGATTGGTGGAGGGCATGAAAATGATGGTTTATATTATCTCAACTGTGGCACTCGTGCTTCTTCTGCTGCTACTACTGTTGTTGGGGATGTGACTCCTTTCCAATGGCAGTGTCGTTTAGGACACTTCTCTTGTCTAGGTTGAAAATTTTAATTCCTAGTTTTAAGTCTGTGCTCAAGTTAGAGTGTGAAGCCTGTGAGTTGGGAAAGCATCACTGTGTGTCCTTCCCATCTCGCTCCATGTCTCGCAGTCAGTCTTTATTTTCTTTAGTACATTCTGAAGTTTAGGGTCCTTGCAGAGTCAGCAATAGATTTGGATTTCGATATTTTGTGACTTTTGTGGATGATCATTCTCGTCTTACATGGTTGTATCTGTTAAAGGATCGATATAAATTTTTATATGTATTTCAGAATTTTTACAATGATATAAAAACTCAGTTTGGCATTTTAATTAAGATTTTTCAGTCTGATAATGCTTTAGAGTATACCCAAAATGAGATTTCTGATTTTTGTGCTAATTGTGGGATGATACACCAAACTAGTTGTGCTTATACCCCCTAGCAAAATGGGGTAGTTGAGCGCAAAAATCGGCACCTTCTCGAGGTAGCACAAGCTATTATGATATATATGCATGTTCCAAAAAAAATTTGGTGCGATGGGGTTTTAATAGCCTGTCACTTGATTAATCGCATGCCTTCCTCAATTCTTTCCGATCGGTCTCCTTTTTCTATTGTGTTCCCTAATCTGCCAAGTTTTTCAGTTCCTCCTCGTGTCTTTGGTTGTGTGTGTTTTGTTCATAATTTGCATGCACCGTCAGATAAATTATCTCATCAGTCCATTAAGTGCATTTTTTTAGGTTATACATGTACTCAGAAAGGGTACAAGTGCTATAATCCTGTTACTCACCGAAATTTTGTTAGTGCCAAGGTGTCTTTTTTATAAGGCACATCATTTTTTTCTCCTCAGGCATCCCAATCTGGGATGGAGTGGAACTCTCCAACTCCTCCCATTCCGTCTCTCATTCCTTTTCCTGATGTTCATAGTGCCAACGACACACCTCCCCTATAGTTTTATCAGCGTAAGAAGAAGCTTGGACAGCATAGTGTCGATACCAATGCTCCAGATGATTCGCTCCCCCCATTGCCGCCTTCCTCTGATGACTTACCAATTGCTCAACGTAAAGGCACACAAACTTGCACACAAAAATCTATGGTTGTGTATCCCATTGATAACTTTGTTTCCTTGTCTCATCTCCCCTCAACTATCCATGGTTTTGCCTTGTCTCTATCTACTAACACCATTCCCCGATCTCATGTTGACGCGTTGCATATACCTGGGTGGAAAGGTGTCATGGATGTAAAAATGGATTCTCTATTAAATCGTGCTACCTGGAGCCTGGTAGATTTACCTCTGGGTAAGGACTTGGTGAAGTGTCGCTGGGTTTACACTATTAAGTATCATTCTGATGGCTCTGTTGAGCGCTTGAAAGCCCGTCTGGTTGCCAAAGGGTATATTCAGACATATGGGGTTGATTATTTTGAGACCTTCTCACCGGTTGCTAGGCTGAACTCTATTCGCCTACTTATTTCTCTTGTTGTCAACTTTGATTGGCCTTTGTTTCAGTTGGACATCAAAAATACCTTTTATATGGTGATCTACAAGAAGAGGTGTACATGGAGCAACCTTCTGGTTATGTTGCTCAGGGGAAACATAGAGGCCATGTGTGTCATTTACACAAGGCTATCTATGGACTTAAACAGTCCCCTCGGGCATGGTTTGACAAGTTTAGCACTACCATGGTATCTAGAATGCCTTTTTATATAGTGATCTATAGGAAGAGGTGTACATGGAGTAACCTCTTGGTTATGTTGCTCAGGAAAAACATAGAGGCCATGTGTGTCGTTTACACAAGGCTATCTATGGACTTAAACAGTCCCCTCGGGGCATGGTTTGACAAGTTTAGCACTACCATGGTACCTTGTGAATTTTCTCAGTGTTATTCTGATCACTCTGCTTTTGTTCGTCACAGAGGTAATAAGTTGGTTGTCTCAGTGGTTTATATGGATGATATCAATCTCACTAGTAATGATGAGACAGGAATTTCCAATGTGAAGAACTACCTACAGTAGCACTTTCAGACCAAAGACTTAGTCAGCTTCACTATTTCCTCGGGACTGAAGTGATTCGATGTAAGAAGGGGATTAGTTTATCTCAAAGGAAGTATGTGTTGGACCTTTTATCTAATACTGGTATGCTTGCATCCAGGCCTGTAGATATCCCTATGGACCCTCACCAAAAGTTTGGGGTTAGTGATGGAGAACCTATCCAGGATGTGCATCAGTACAAGAGTTTAGTTGGCAAGTTGAGATATCTTACAGTCACACGACCTAACATCTCTTATGTTGTTGGGGTCCTTAGTCAGTTCATGCAATCTCCTTAGAAAGCACATTGGGATGCAGATGTTCGTGTTCTTCGCTATTTAAAAGGTGCTCCTAGTAAAGGGTTGATCTATCGTCCTAATCGGCACGTGGATCTTGTTGGATACTCTGATGCTGATTGGGTTGGCTCTGCTAGTGATCGTAGGTCCACTATAGGGTATTGCACATTTGTTGGAGGTAATTTGATTACATGGCGAAGTAAGAAGCAGAATACCATTACCCGGTCTAGTGCTGAAGAAGAATACAAAGTTGTGGCTCACACCACTGCTGATTTGATTTGGTTACGGTAGTTACTTTTGGAGTTGGGGTTTCCAGTAACTAAGCCTATGAAGACGTACTGTGACAACCAAGCTGCTGTTTACATTGCTAGTAACCCAGTCTTCCAAAAGAAGACCAAGCACATCGAAGTGGACTGCCACTTTGTTCGTGATGCTGTTCTGAAGAAGCTAATCAAGACTCCTTTTGTTCCATCCTCAGATCAGATAGCTGACATGTTCACTAAGTCTCTCTTTGCTCCTAGTTTTCGTAATGGTAGTACCAAGCTGAGCATGGGTGATGTATATGCTCCAGCTTGAGGGGGAGTGTTAAAATTGAGGCGTTAGGCGATAGGGGCAATTATGTCCCATCGATCCCTGAATCTATGTTAGGGCTGACTAGCGTGAGTTCAAGGGTATTTTTGTACCTGCTTTAATTTCTGAAATATATATATTAAGGGTGTAACCTGTGATTACACTATTCTGGTCTGATCGCAGGTTATTCCCCTCTTTCAGGAGAATCTCAATCTCTCCTCTCTTCTCTTTTCTCTTCTTTTCTTCTTCTCTTTCTCTTCTTTTTTCTCTGGTTTGGTTACAGGTTTCTGGGATTGAAACAACTCCTATATTTCCACTCCTCGCTTCTCGGTCCTTGTCAATGGTAGTCATACAAGTTTTTTCCCCTCTTCTGTTGGCTTTCAGGGAAGGATGCCCCTTGTCCCCTTTTCTATTCTCCCTCTCTATTGAAGTGCTCTCCAAATTCATCCGATCCTCCACTGACCTTCATCTCATTACCCTCATCCCCAAATTCAAATGCCTCAAGCTTACCCATCTAGCTATTGCAGAGGATCTTATGATCTTTTATAAGGCCGCCACCCTTTCCATCTCTTCTATCATGTCCTCCCTTCGCTCCTTCGGGCTTCTTTCTGATCTTCGAATCAACCTCTCCTCAAATCCCATCTCTTCATCGCAGGTGTCTCGGACTCCATCTCCTTGAGGTCTCAGGCTTTACTCATGGTCCCCTCCCATCAAATATCTGGGCCTTCCACTCATTACTGCTAGACTTTCAGCCCACCATGCTACCCTATTCACGACTTATGAGAAAGAAGCTCCAACTCTAGAAAGGTAAATGAATGTCCTATGCAGGTCGTCTTGTTCTTGCCAATTTTGTGCTTCAATCTATGTATCTCTACTGGCCTGGTGCCCTTGCCCTCCCTCAATCCGTCATTAAGACCATGGAATCCCTGATTTGCTCTTTCATCTGGAAAGTAACAGATTCTTCTAAATTCCTTCATCCCCTCAGCTATTCCTCCTTATACCTTCCCAAATCTAAAGGTGGTCTCGACCTCCGAAGAATCAAAGAAGTCAATTCCATCGGTATCTTTAAACTAACATGGAAAATCGTTTCTAAACACAATAGCATTTGGGCCTCTTGGGTCTACTCCTCCACCCCTTAAAAATGACTCTCTTTGGTATGTTCCCTCTTCTCCTGATTCCTCCCGGGTTTGGCGCAACATCCTTAATACTAGGGTCATTGCTACCAGAGCCATCTCTTTTGCCATAGGAAATGGTGCCTCCACTCTCCTTTGGATTGATCTGCAGCACCCCTCGAGTACCCTATCATCCATTGTCAGCCAAAGATTCATCTACTCCGATTTGAACAGAAAGGCTACAGTAGCCTCCATTCTGAACAATGGTTTTTGGTCCCCCTCCCTCTTCCCCTCCTCTTGCTAATCTTTGGTCCTCCCTTCCCCCCCCCCTCCCCAATTCCCCCTGGCCAAATAGGAAGGGAGGATAAAATTTATTGGCTTCCCTCTTCCATTGGAGAGTTCTCTTCTACCTCGGCTTGGGATCTCGTTCACTCCAAAGGTCCTCTTATTCCATGAAGGAACATTATCTGGTTCAAAGGTTATATCCCCTGCCATAGATATACAGCTTGGCATGCCATCTCTAACTGCCTCCCTCACAATCTTTCCTTCTCCACTAACATATCCAGGTCTCCCCTTCCTATTGCCTATGTTAGAATGCCTCCGAAGATGCAGACGATCTTTTCTTCTTTTGCCCCTTCTCCTCTTCAATTTGGAAAATGTTCCTCAGCCACATCTGGCCTTCCAGAAGAACTATTCTCCCTGAGTCGTGAATGGATTTGGATTGCCATAACTTTTTCAGGAGTTACTGTTTGCGATAGTATCGGAAAGCTCGTCTTCTATGCCACCATCAATCATATCTGGATGGAACGTAACCTGCATAGGAGGACTTCCAATTCCAAATCCTATAACAAGAATTTGGAAGGCCATCTACTCATACATCAATTCCTAATTAGTCTCAATTATGCTCAGAAATGTTAGAGATACCCTAAGGAACAACCTCATTGTTGTATCCTGGGGTCCTCCCCCTAACTATCTTGTCTTAACCTCTCTTTATTGTTCCCCTTGCCTACCAGTTCCCCCCTTAGCTGCTAGCCCGGGGTTTTCTACTTTTGGTTTGTAGCCTTCGCCCCACCCCCCCTTTTTTCCCTTGTATATTTCATTTTGCTTGGTGATGAATTTATTTATTCATCCAAAAAGAAAAAATAAGAAATATATTAATTATACAACATATAAACTATATAACTAAACTAAATAACTACAAAATATTTTCCAGAATGAAATATATGGCACTTGCCTTGGTCCCCAACTAGGCAAAGCCTAGATTAGGGTCCACGGTGGCTGGCCATTGCCTTGGTGCAATGACTACTATGTTGGTCAAATAAATGAGTCGATGCAGTTGCATACTCTAACAAGAGAAGTGGAAGGCCAAGATGATGTAATTAAGGCATGGTTCAAGATCTCGCCGAGATCTCGTCAATATCTCGTTTTTTCAAAAAGGCGAGACGAGATGCATTGCGAGATATAAATTGTACAAAAACTCGACTGAGATCTCGCCAAATCTCGCCTCTCTACTTTTTTTAAGAAAAAACACTAAGGAGCAAGGATTTTGGTGCTTTTGCTTGAGGATCTCCATTCCTACACTCATTGAAGCTTAAAGAGTAGAGAATATTACCTCATCATCCACATTTGGTGTTACTTTTCTTATATATGATGTCTTTAAATTCTTATAATTATGTTGTGTCATGTGTTGATTGTGGAATGTGGATTGTGGAATATAGCAGACTAGCCTAAGGTCCGAAAAGTCGGAGACTAATTACATAGGGTACGAAGTCAAAGTACAATTTTAGATTTGATATTTAAAAAACTGATGTTTCCATTGTGTTTAGAAGGCCAAAAATAGGATAAATACCAACTTTCAGGGGCTACGAAGACTATATATATAGCCACCGAGACCAACCACCGATTCGACCCGGAAAAAACACATGATCTCGGCAAGATCTCTCATTTTTGGATTAGAGAGATGGGGGGTGAGAGCGAGATCTTAAACCTTGAATTAAGGTAGCCTAAGATATTGGTTATCCAGATTCATGGAACCAACCCCTAATGGTTGGGCTGAAGCTCATACAACAATGACAATGACGACAATTTAACATGTACACATGAAAAACATGGGACCTAACAATATCATTTTGAGAATCTAGACAAATCATATAAACATGAATGTACTGCCAAAGCTCTGAAGCATATATAACTACAGAAAGGGCACAGTGAAAAGTTACATGCTATCTGGGTCTGAATAACAGTCCTTGTCAAGTATCTTTACAGCTACCCTTGTCCCGTTCCATTTAGCAATTTGATATGTTCCCTAGTAAGATAACAGAAAATGGCATAATGAGTATAAGGCAAAGAATTATTATTAGAGCAAAAACAAAATACATGTTCATTTTTTCAGAGGCTTGTGAGGACAGATGCATGATGAGTCAGGAAGATGAGAATTGGCTATGGCATTGATGGTTGGCACAACAGCTTCAAGAACTCAGCCAAGTAGAGCAAGAAAAGGCAGTTAGGGTTTTTCCTAGAATCAAGACCCCAACAAATCATGTGTGTGCACCGTGTCAAAAAGGGAAGCAAACAAGGGCTACCTAGAAGCCTAAGGAGCACTACTCAAGCAAGCCTTTAGATTTGATACACTCTGATTTATGTGGTCCTGTGAGAACTCAGGCTATTGGACGAGAGAGGTACTTCATACTATTCATAGATGAGTACTCTACGATGACTTGGAAGATGTTCCTCAAGGACAAGACAGAAGCCTTGGATAGTCTCAAGGAGTTCAAGAAGGGTTGAGAATAAAATTAGAAGAACAATCAAGTGCTTAAGGTCAAAAACCAAGGGAAGGAGTTCACATGGAGTTTGTTCTCGAATTTTCTCGAATTTTGCAATGAGCATGATATAAGGATTCAACACTCTGCAGACCAAAACCCTCAACAAAATGGGTTGGTTGAAGATGAAGAAGTCAGTTCAAGAAATGGCAAGGTCAATGCTCCCTGGTCACAATGTTGCACTTGCACATAGGTTTCAGAGAAGAAGCCATTTACACTGCAGTTCATATTCTAACCAGCTCTCCTTAACCTTTTGGTCTATACTAAGAGCAGGCTAGGTATAAATATCTTCAACTGGCCTCCTTGATCTCAGATCTTAAATGCATCATCAACAAATTCATTAAATGTGTTAAAGACACTCAACAGAACTATTTAAAAGGAAAGAATCCAGAACTTACTAACAGAGGTGAAAAAAAATATGAAAAGGATTTGCAAGTGTTTAATTGGAGTCAATATATACAATGTCTAACAGAAAAAAGAAATAAATCTAAATATGAGCATGCTAATACTCTGAGTTCCACGAGTAAATAAACCATTTTCCTTAGCACTTAAATTGGCTAACAGATGGAGATAAAGAAGAAAGGGGGAGAGAGGAGGAAATACAACACTCATAGCAAACCATACATAGTTCTTAGAACACCATGAACTCATAATGAAGGAAAAAAGAGCATGCCTTTGAAATACCATCACCCTTGCGAAGCTGAAGTTCTAGGGGATTAAGCTCATACTCTGGAACTTCACGAGGATTCGAGACAGCCATTGGCGTCTTCTTGATTTTCTGAAACCATCAGTCAGGAAATTTTTTTAATTAGTTAATTTACATTTTCAAAAAACTCTGTGTTTTCCATCCGAAAAGTAGGGAAATGTTTGAGTCTGTACTGGAACTTTGGCTCCTCGAGCCTTCAAAATGTTGAAAATTTCTATATTTCCATAGAACTTTGCATCAGCAGCAGCCTGTCATGAGAAACAGCACCATGTGAAAAGGTTGAAGCCCAAAATAAAACAAAAAATAGTAAGTCATTAAAGTGACTTGCTAGTAAATTATCCACAGCTATTTAGCTTATCTTTCTGATACAGCTAGACATATCAAATCATTCATAAATGCCAACCATAGTTGTCACGCATCTAGGTGATTCTAGGCACTGGAGGTGGAAAAAAAAACCAAGGCGACACCTTGGCTACTATGAAGCCAACTAAAAACTGCAACAGCAACACATGGAAAATTAAAAATATACAAGCGTGCTCATAGTGGATGTACTATATACTACTCATCTAAACTATCCTTGTTCACAGATTAAGAATTCATGAAATTGAACCCTCAGTACTCAGTAGCTTTACAAATAACCTGCTAAGAGGTTCTGCAGGTTCAACTGCCATCATTAATATCCAAGGTACTCAAAAATTCAATTAAGCAACAAAAACACGCCTTTCTGTCATCACACAGATCAAAAATCAGTCATGCAAAGAACAGTGCCAGGAGCCTAGGACTCACCAAGTCAATTTATAAGAAGCTTCCGAGTTATCTTGACAAAGGTAAACTAAGCATGATTCATGTATCAGGGCATCATAGATACAACACAAAGACTTTCCGCTGTATCTAGAGAATGGGACAAAAAATACAATAAGTACAAAACATAGTAGGCATGGAAGCAAAAGCCTGGCAGAGCTCCCTGCAATTAATTAATTGATACAAAAAAAAAAAGGACCAAATGAGTTCAATTCTAAATTTCAAAAAGGCAATTCAGTTATCGTAGAAATCACATACTAGTAGTGACTGCCTAATGTTTAAACTTATTCACATCTACATAAATGCATCAAGAAGCTACTGACGAAGAAAATTCCAACTCATTATAGACATGAGCAGCAAGGGTCAAATGTCTTAAGGGACCACATAAGACCATCTACAGTCCAGCTCATTGTCTCATGTCGAAGAGTGTAAATATTAGAAGAAAGAAAAAGAGAGAGAGGCAATAGATGTGTAACCAGTTGGGAGTTACAACTTGTGTGCCGTAACTCCCGTAACTCCCACTTCATTAATATATATATATATATATATAATAACCTAAAGGCTAACCAGGGACAGAACTGGAATAACTCATCAGAAAAATAAAGAGAGGGACAAATATACCCCTGATCATCTCGGTATTAGCACCCACTAGGTCTCGATTTACACTCCCCCTCAAGCTGGAGCATAAATGTTAATCATGCCCAGCTTGTTACAAATATAACCCACTCGAACACTCACCAAAGACTAAAAAAATCAGCAAGTTGTTCTCCTGCACAAACTATTAGAATATTTGTATAAGGGGTACATTAGGAACTATTTTATGTTAAGATGCCCTTATATGTAATTTCTAACATTTCTCTTATTTCTCTTTCACCTCCCTTGGGGAGGAATATGTAATTCCCTAAATATCATTTGAATCTAATATAGGTGAAATGAGCTAAGAGCTCATTCACGTTTTGCCCTCATCTCTCTTTCTCCTCTCATCTTCTCTCTACCTCTCTTCTTTCTTTCTCCTTGGTCTCTAATCTCTCTCTACTCAACTTCCAACTTGGTATCAGAGCTGCAAGGAGTTTGAGAGTTGACTAAGGTTTCATCCTCTCATTCTTTGAGTCTCTTTTGGAACCCTAGAAAATAAAGGGATCCAATAGAGGCTATACCATGTAAAGAAATTCAACAAGGTGACCTAATGGAGCTTTAGAAGCATCTTTAAGACTCTTGGAAGGAGATTGAAGCATCACAAGGACCTATTGGAGTTCATACCTCGTTTTTTGTCCCTTTCAAGCATTACCGCCAGCTTCTCTTTGGAGCTTCTCTTTCTCTCTCATCAAGTGGCTGTTGGGGATGGGGCTAGGCTTGTAGGTGTCGCACAATGCCCCTTGTTTGGCCATCCTAAGCTCAGGTTCAAGAGTAGTTGTGTTGGTTGAGCACAACTCAGAAATATGTTTGCTGCCAGGTATCGCTAGTACCTTTTTTTTCTGCATTTATGGTGTAGAATGACCTATATGGTGTTCTTGGGCTGTTTTTTGATGAAGATATCCTATCCTATGATGCATGTGTGTGATATTGGAATGATGTACTACAGTTACTAGTGGATTAAATTGGTTTAATCTCAAGTTTCAAGTTTCTTTTGCTTGCTGGAATTTTTTTTTTTTTTTTTTTTTTTTTT
>NC_056566.1:324416-338849 GCF_013358625.1 Macadamia integrifolia
TTTAGTGGTCAAAATTTGTGGATATGTTAGACATCTACACCTGTGATGCATTATTTTCCAAAATGCAACTTGCAACGCTTGGCAAGTCACCTGTAAACCTTTTCCACTAACTTAGAGGGAAATTATATAATCCTATTGAGTGAAATAGTTCTCATAGACTGCTTGTCAAGGAACCTTGTCTACACCCTTTACAGGTCTATTTTTCTGATCCATGTGGACAGTTGGCACTTCAATACTACCATTGTGGAGATAGGGTAAAAGATTCAGGTTGGCCACAGGTCAAATTTCTTGGCCCACCTCAGTGTTATGGTCTTACCATGCATAGTTGTCAAGGCGTCGCCTAGGCGTCTAGGCGGTTTGCCTGGGGCCTAGGCAACAGCCGCCTTGTTGCACTGCATGTCGCCTTGTGTTTCGGCACTTATTTATGCCAAATATCATTCAAGTAAATGTTTTACTTAAGATATTATTCATAAATAAGCAAATACCCCCTATTTGAATCCAATAAAAATAGTTTAAAAATCAAATTCCAAAAGGATAAAAAGTCAACCCCCCAGTCCAAGAACAAAAACTGGATTTTGGTTATAGGGATGATTTTCAACTTTTAAATGCTAGGGTTTTTCTCAATTATGAAAATTTTATAAATTCTATCATGTTAAAACATTGCTAAACACCAAAAGTCCGGTAAAAAAATATTTTGTTTTGATATTCATAAAATTATTTTCATTCAGGCGATTTTAACAGTATTCGCGCACTTAAAAATAAGTTTGACTGAAGCATTACTTTGTTATTGCAACTCAGATTTAAGTAATCTTAGACTGGTTAGAAAGCTGGTTTTATATTATAACTAATACAAAAAGTCTCATGTAAAAATAAAATCATTTGACTAGTCAAACTTATTATAGAATTAGAGCATTTTTCTAAATGTTGATTTTTTATAACTTAATATGACTTAATGTTAATTTTTTATGATTTGATGTGGCTAAATGTTGATTTTTAATGACTTGATGTGGCTTAATCTTGATTTTTTATGATACAAGGTATATATAACTTACTAAATAATGTTAGAAAATAGGAAAAATAAAAAATAACACTTGTTCGCCTAGTTCGCCTTAAGGCGGGCGCCTTCTCGCCTAAGCGCTTAGACAACCCTCCACCGCCTTGGTTCGCCTTGGCGCCGTGACAACTATGTACCAGCTCCTTCTCTAGTGACGATATTCCAGTGCTCCGACGGTTCATGTCTCAGCTTGATAGTCCATCTACCTTACAGGATGCCTTAGCTTCCGCTATGCATGTCACTTCATCTGCACCCTCCACAGCTCCATCGTGGGTCATTGACTCTGGGGCCACTGACCACATAACTGATACATCTCACTATTATGATTCTTACTCCATTTGTTCGGGTAAGGATAAGGTTCGGGTGGCTGATGGTACCCTTTCCTCTGTTTCCGATAAAGGCAGTATTCCTATTACTTCTTCTATTTCACTTGACTCAGTTCTCCATGTCCCTAACCTTACATTGAACCTTTTGTCTGTGAGTACTTTAACTAAATCTTTGAATTATTATATCTTTTTTTTCCCTTCCCACTATCTTTTTCAGGACTTGGTGACGAAGAGGATTATTGACAGTGGACGTAAGGAGAGTGGACTCTATCGCCTTGAGCCACAATTATCTGTTTTGAGTGCACCACAGTCCAATGTATGTGGATGTAGTGATAGTAGCTCTTTGGATTCTGTGATGCTTTAGCATCAACGTTTAGGACATCCCTCTTTTGTTGTTATGAGGTAACTCTTTTCCTTCTTCTTATGTATTTCATTGTGAACCATGTACTTTTGCTAAACATTGTCATTCTTCTTATCCCTATCATGGTAGTAAGTCTGTTGTTCCCTCTCACATTGTACATACTGATATCTGGGGATCTTGTCCTACTACCTCTTTATTTGGCCATCATTACTTTGCTTCATTTGTTGATGATTTCTATCGTTGCATTTGGATCGTTCTTATGAAACAGAAAAGTGAGGTTTATGATGCCCTCAAAATTTTTTATAAAATGGTTCACACCCAGTTTGGAACCAAGATCAAAATTGTCCAGTCTGATAAAGGGGGGAGTATATGTATGGTGGTCTACAGGATTTTTTCACTAACAATGGTATTATCCATCAGTATGCGTGTGTTAACACCCCCCCCCAACAGAATGGGATGGCTGAGAGGAAAAATCGTCATTTGTTAGAAGTTGGTAGAAGCCTTCTATTGGTATGCATGTTCCTAAAACGCTGTTCTTACTGCTGCATTTCTCATTAATCGCATGCCTACCAAAATTCTTAAGTCCCAAAACCCTGTTGAACTTTTGTCCCCTCAGTCTTCTGCTTTTTCCCTTCCTCCCCGATGAAATGACCTAGAGGGGGGTGAATAGGTTACACTAGTGGAAATTTAATTCTTTTCGATATATAGTTCCAAATGTGATTGTAAATAGAAAATGCGGAATAAAATAAAATAGGCACAATCACACAACACCTAGAATTATAGTGGTTCGACTCAATCCGAGTCTAGTCCACTCCCTGCAAGAATCCTCTTGCAAGGTATTCTACTAGTTCTCCCTGCAACAATCTTTACAATCTTTTATGGACAAGAGTATCCTTACAAATCTCCTTTACAGGCAGAGAGACGCCTTTACAATCTCTTTTGGAGTTAGAGAGGCACCTTCCTCTTTTTAGGATAAAAGAATCCTTACAACCCTAAGTACAGTCTAGAATTGTAAAAACAGTAAAATAAAGAGAGTGGAATGAGAGGAATACCTCTACTGTGGTGCAAATGATAAAAGTGAGAAATGAATGATGCACCTTATATGAAGTCCTCTCTATAGCATTGACTTGCATAGGTGAGAGTGGAGGACTTGATTGAGACTTGAGCTCTTGTTGGGATTCGAAGAACCGTACAGCTCAAGTAGGATAGAATAATCTTAATGACTCTTGTATGCTCACAATAATGCTCTTAATGCTCTTACTTCATTGATATTTAATTAAGAGCAACTTGGGTATCTATAGGTGAGCTTAGGGAAGCATTTTAGGCAAGAAATCAGGCTCTAACGGTCGTATTCTAGGTCCACCAATCCACCGCCATCGGTAGCCGATCGGCCGAAAAGAACCGTTAGGGTCAAAAACTAGCTGTTGGAGCTCTTCTAAGAAGGCACCGGCCGACCGGGACTTTCTATTGGTTGACCGACTACGGTCTCGGACAGTTCCGGTCAATCGGTGCTTCCAGTAGGTCGACCACTAACATGACAGGCTCTGTTTTGACAGAACCCTGCCATACTGACCAGTCGTCAGCGCTGACCATAACTTTTCGTTCCGACATCGAATTGACCCAAAACCAATTGTGTTCGAATCGTGGCTCGAGTTCCTATAACTTTTGCGAAGGGTCCATTTCTTGATACCAACTCTAAGGCTGCCCAAAATGCCTTTGAGTCAGGTCAATGTGTATTCACAGAATTTCACTAGAACAAATTGTACCATACCACCAAAGGTCATTCATACATGTTTGAGGTATGTCCTAAGGTCATTCTAATATGATGTTATGTAATGCATGTGGTACGTGCATATGTAATGTGTGTACAGAATACAAAATGTACTATCTATCCTATGGTCTTCATCTTCGGTCTTGAGGTCTTCATCTCGATATTCCCTTTCTTTAAGCTTCAAGGTCATGTCTTCATGAATTCTTCCTTGATATCTTGATTCGAGCTTTCTAAGTGTTTCTTCAAGCTAATCACACTTCATCAAATCAAGTTAAAGGCAATCGTTTGTTTGTTAACACCAAAATACATTAAGGAGTGTGGGCATGTTCCCAACACCTGGGTGTTTAGTTGTATTTGTTATGTGCATGTTAATAAATCCTCCCGCAGCAAACTTGATCCCAAGGCTCTCAAATGCCTCTTCCTCGGGTATTCTTCTACTACCAAAGACTACAAGTGTTATCACCCTTCCTCTCGTAGGCTTCTATCCAAAGATGTCACCTTTCTTGAGTCTGTGCCTATCTTTGCTCCTCATCAGCATCCTCTTCAAGTGGAGAATGGGAATGCAAATGAAAAGGCTGCTGATGCTATTCCATATCTTACTCCTTTGCCTATGACTCCTTTCTCTTTTGACATTAGGAAACATAAAGAGGTGGATGATGTGGACACTGTGGAGACTGGTGGGCCTTGTACAGAGAAGGCACCGGTTATTGTATACACAAGAAAGACAAAGAAGACCTTCCAAGAGTCCTCTTTAGATCCAAATCCTGAGTCCCATCCTCCTCAGTCAGGTAACATTTCTTCTCCTTTTAAGTTAGACCTCCCTATTGCAGTTCGAAAAGGCAAGAGACCTTATACTAACCCTATAGCCCAGTTTGTTTTCTATGATGCTCTCTCTCCTACAGGTATTGCCTTTACTGCTGCTCTTTCTTCTACTTCCATTCCTAAAACTGTTATTGAGGCTATGACAGACCCCAAATGGAAGCAAGCCATGTCTGAGAAAATGATGGCCCTTGAGAAGAATGGCACTTGGAAACTGGTTGATCTCCCCAAGGGAAGAGTTACAGTTGGATGTAGGTGGGTCTAGACAATCAAGTACCGATCAGATGATGCTATTAAGAGGTACAAGGCAAGATTGGTGGCCAAAGGGTACAGCCAGGTGTACGGAATTGATTATCAAAAGACCTTTGCTCCTGTGGTCAAACATAACTCTATAAGAGTTCTCTTATTTGTGGCAGCAAACAGAGATTGGCCCTTATATTAGTTACATGCGAAAAATGCCTTTCTCCATAGAGATTTAGAGGAGGAAGTGTACATACAACCCCCTCCTAGCTTCAAGTTTCCAATAGCCGATGGTAAGGTGTCTCCCAAAGAAGGCACTTTATGGTCTAAAGCAGTCACCAAAGTCTTGGTTTGAGAGGTTCAGACAGGCTATTCTGAAAAATGGATGTTCCCAAAGTCAAACAAACCACACATTATTTACCCGGAGAGTTAATGGCACCATCACAGCATTAATTGTCTATGTTGATGATATTGTGGTGACTAAAGATGACAGTGAGGAGATAAGTAGGCTTTCAGCCTACTTGGCCAAACAATTTGAGATTAAAGACCAAGGGTACCTGAAGTACTTCTTGGGGATTAAAGTGTTAAGGTCTAAGAAGGGAATCAATATTTGCCAAAGGAAATTTGTGTTAGGCCTGTTGAAGAAAACAGGGATGTTGGGGTGCAAACCGGCAAGTTCTCTAATTGAGCAAAATAACAAGTTAGGGGAAGACTGTGGTTCTTCTCTTATTGATGCAGGCAAATACCAGAGGCTAGTGAGAAAGCTGATATATGTCTCTGACTCGCCCTGATATTACTTATGCAGTGGCAGTAGTGAGCCCATTTATGCATGCTCCCAAGAGTGGTCACTTAGAGGTTGTGTACCGCATCCTCAGATACTTGAAGTCCTCTCCAGGAAAAGGACTCTTATATGCCCAAGCAATCACTTGAGGATAGAGGGTTATTCTGATGCTGATTGGGCTGGATCCATCCGTGGTAGACGATTACTTCCGGTTATTACACATTTGTGGGTGGTAATTTAGTTATATGGCGGAGCAAGAAACAGCCTGTTGTAGCTAGATCCAGTGCAGAGGTTGAGTACAGAGCAATGGCTCATGTTGTTTGTGAGCTCACTTGGCTGCGTCGGTTGGTTCTCGAGTTGGGGTATGACACTGAAGGACCTATGAGACTCTATTATGATAACAAAGCAGCAATAAGCATTGCTCACAATTCAGTGCAACATGATAGAACAAAGCACATTGAAGTAGACCAGCACTTCATCAAGGAGAAGATTGATTCTTGTAATATTTGCACACTCTTTGTGAGGACAAGTGATCAATTGGTAGATATCTTCACCAAAGGACTCATTCCTCACCAGTTCAGTACCCTCTTATGCAAGCTGGGAATGCATGACATTTATTCTCCAACTTAAGGGGGAGTGTTAGAATATTTGTATTAAGGGTACATTAGGTACTATTTTATGTTAAGATGCCCTTATATGTAATTTCTAACAATTCTCTTATTTCTCTTTCACCTCCCTTGGGGAGGAATATGTAATTCCCTAAATATCATTTGAATCTCATATAGGGAAATGAGCTAAGAGCTCATTCACGTTTTGCCCTCATCTCTCTCTTTCTCCTCTCATCTTCTCTCCCTTTTCTCTCTACCTCTCTTCTCTCTTTCTCCTTCGTCTCGAATCTCTCTCTACTCAACTTCCAACTCGAACATGACCAGGAGAAATAAGTCCCTGTTGCAACTTCTCTCAAACAAAATGACAATCTACTTCAATGGGTTCCACTCTTTCATGAAACACAGGATTCGAAGCAATATGAACAGCAGCCTGATTATAACACCATAATTGCATAGGCATATCCAAGTTCAGCCAATAGTTGTTTCACCCACATCAGTTCACACGTAACATGTGCCATAGCCCGATATTCTGACTCTACACTAGATCAAACCGCAACTGTTTGTTTCTTGCTCTTCCATGACACAAGGTTCCCTCCAACAAATGTATAGTAACCTATAGTTGACCTTCTATCAATAGGAGAACCAGCTCATTTAGCATCTGAAAAACCCTCAACCGGCCCATGTCCGTGGTCAAAGTAAAGTAGACCGCGTCCAGGAGACTTCTTGAGGTACCGCAAAATATGCATAACAGCCTCCCAATGAAGCACCTAAGGAGCAGACAAAAATTGACTCACCATACTAACAGGAAAAGCAATATCAAGTCGAGTCACAATCAAATAATTTAGTTTCCCAACAAGCCTTCGATACTTCTCAGGATCCCCAAAAACATCACCACTATCATTTGTAAGCTTTAAATTGGGATCCACGGGGGTATCTAAGGGTTTAGAGCCCAACAATCCCATCTCTGAAAGAAGATCAATAACATATTTTCATTGTGATAACGAAATTCCTTGCCTTGACTGAGCCACTTTCACACCTAAGAAATACTTCAACTTTCCCAAATCTTTGGTCTGAAATTTCTGTTGTAAATGTTCCTTCAGCTTCTCAATTCTTGATGAATCATCCCCTGTAATACTTCAACTTCCCATGATGTGTTTGCAGCTGGTTGAGTCTTTGTCAAGTGATCCTAGTGACCACGATCAGCCAATACCAACTTAACAATATTTTTCCATTGTTGAAATTTGGTAATCCCTTCTAAATTTTTCCCATTAATATGATTAGAGGATGAAGAAACAACCTTAGTGATAACACTCTTTGGTGGTTCAGACATACTTCAAAATATTCATAAAACAGAGAAGCACAGAGACCCAAGATCGAAACCTATAAAACCCTAACAAAACTCGATTTTGTCAGAAAACCCTAATAAAAACCTGAAACTAGCTGTCCACCCCTGAATCTGAAACTTCAGCCGCACTTTTGACTTCACAATTCAACTAACACCAAGAAGAGACCTAGTTCTTAATTTGTAACATGAACTAGTCCCTAAATAGTCCCAAAAAAACAGCATAGGGTGCTGCACCCCTTCAAATGAAACCGAAAGTAATCCCAAGAGTTCTCTGAGATGAATCAACCAATAATGGTAAAGGCTTTAACAGAGAGTTGAACAAGATATTTAGGAAATTTGCAGCAGTACCTAAGGATCCGAATCCAGGTTCCAAAAGCTAGAATCAGATCACTTAGGGGGGCCCACAATAATGACAAAATATCTCAATTAAATGGTTGAGTGGCATTCTTGTAATTTCAGAAACAATCATGCACATCCCATGCAAAATAATAGGTGAGGGGCACAAAGTAAAACAGAAAATTAGAAAAGGAGGGGTATTCTGGAACTAGCAAAGGAAGAAAGGAAACAATAGAACACAAGTTTTCAAAAGAGGGGTCAACTGTAAATATAACTAATTAGGTCACTTAAGAATAAACGAAGAAATCATCTTCTTCCTTCTCACGATAGTAACCAGATGGCAGAAACCTTGCTGGTTTCAATTGATGGAACTCACCCAGCAGACCCTCAATCAATCCAAGACTTCGGAAGAGAGATCGAGATTCGAAGCACTCTTGTTTCCAACCACTTTCATATCAGAAGATACAACAAACTCCAAGAGAATCCTGCGACCTGAACATGGTGGAAAACTCAGATCTGAGTTCTAGTTTCAGATCTGCTGTCCTCTGACTTGCAGGAGCTTGGGATGGAGCTTAGGGTTTAGATCGCCCCAGGGAGGAGAGCTTATGCCCCAAGTTTCAGACTGAAAACTGCAGAATCGAGGGAGCTTGAACCACCTTTTCTGGCTGCAAGTACTGCCTGGAACAGAACCAGAGAAAGAGAACAGGGAACAAAGAAGAAAGAAAGGAAAAAAGAGAAAGAAGAAAAGAAAGTCAAGGATGGGGAGAGGGATATGCAAGCCTCATGGCTGCCATAAACTTTCATTCAATTGTTCAATTGCTCAATTCTTCAATTCAAAACTGAAATCTCCATTGTCTTACATGATTACTTAAATGAAAATAACATCAATTAATGGAAACTAATTTAAAATAGAAACTAACCTAAATTAGAAACTGAAATCTGAAATTGAATCTCCCTACTAACTTGACCACACCCTACACTAACAATAAAGGAAAAAAATCAAAGTACTAAATTAATCCCATCTTCCCACGCCCAACTGCATCAGGATCTTGCTCTGATACCATGTAAATATTAAAAGAAAGAAAAAGAGAAGAAGGCGAAAGAGAGAGAGGCGATAGATGTGTAACCAGTTGGGAGTTACAACTTGTGCGTTGTAATATATATATATATATAATAACCTAAGGGCTAATCAGGGACAGAACTGGAATAACCCATTAGAAAAATAAAAAGAGAGACAAATATACCCGTGCTCATCTCAGTATTAGCGCTAGTACCTAGACTTGCAGGTCTCGATTTACAAAGAGAATGTAAAAATGTTGGGGATGCTGGCTTTATTACCATTTTATTTTTAATTATATTTAATAATCTGTAATTTTCTATCCTAAGCTTAAGTGTAGGGGCATAATAGTAATTCTGTTGACATGGTCTACAGCTGGTACAGACTGTGTTGATTGAATGATGTAGCCCAAGAAAGGGGTGAATTGGAAATGCCAAAATGGTATAATAAATACCACATTTTGAATTAATTCAACCCCTTTCGTTCATTTTTCCTAGTTTTGACTCAGCAACTTGGAAAACCCACTTTTGGTGCTTGGCCAAATAATCATCGCACAAAGTTGGAACAAGTACTTGGGCAGCAGAGGAACACAGTGGAAGTGACAATTTACAACATTGTTGGAAGATTTGTGCAAAATTCAAATTTAGTGGTATACCACTTTTCTCAAAAACGAATTTTTACCAAAAATGAATATATATACTAGGTTGTTGGCAATCAAATTTTTATATGTTATACACCATAGCGTGATCTATGACTTCCAGAATTAATTTTTTGTCTTTATAACATTTTTTAAATTTTCTAGAAATAAAAAATTTATTTTCTTGCAACAAATTTGTGAAAAAAAAAAAATAGCTTTAATACTCTTTGTAACAAACCATTCATGATCCATGATTTATGATATGTATAATTTTATGTCTATAATCCTAGTGAATATTTAATTTGTTTTACTTGAATTATATGCATTCTAGTACTAAACATTGGGTGGAATAGGCAATATCAGAGCATGGTTCAACATTTCAACTGATACCATCAAAATATCGACCATTTCAATGGAATCGCAGGATATTGAGACTATATGCACTAATGACTTTTAAAAATTCACTGGTTTCGACCAGCTTCGACCAATTGAAATGTGGGAATTTTCGACTGAACCGATGGGTTTGACCCTTTCATTCCAACCAGCCCTTATAAAAGTCCTTCTAAAATGAAACAAGCACACTATTTCGAAATTTCAACCCTCTCCCCCTATTTCGACTATGTGAAGTGGGAAACTTGGGAAAATAATCAAGATTTTGTGACTACGCCATCAAATCTTCATTCTAAACTTAGATCTTGCACATTCATACCAAATCTACCTAAGGAAATGAGCTTGGGCCAAAAGGTAAACCCATCTTCCCCAATAATCATTTTTCATGTAAAATTTTTTTATGTTAGAATGATCCAATTTAAGCATACACAGTGTCCTTTTTTATTTTCATGGTAATTTTTGTTCAGTTTTTAAAAATATATTTTCCTAAAACATATATTTAAAAAAAGTAGGGTTAGTATTTGATGTTCAATTTAATATCATTGGCCGATCTAGAGCATGATGATTTCGGTTTATTTTTTACTGTTTTTTTCAAAAATTAATTAAATATTGCTGAAATTATTTTTAAAATGTAAATAATTATAAAAAATATTCTGTTATGGTTTGAAAATTCAAGAAAATTTTTGTTTATTATAAATGCATTTACAATCAAGATTGATTGATAATGTGATGTTTTTAATTAATTATTGTTTATTAGTTAAATAATTATTACCAAATTATTTTTTTAATATTTTTTGATAGGTAAAAAATATAATGCTTAGTAGGGAATTTACAATAACCTTTAATTGTTTTTATGAGACATAATTGGTCTCTCTTTTTTTGGAACACTGTTGGTACCAAGGTTTTTAGTATTGGATAATTGATCAAAGTGGTGGAGACATTGCATGGCTTCATGGGAGACCTCTTACAACTGACAAGAGGAAATCAGAGTGTAGTTATTGCCAAAAAAAATCATGTCCGGTGGGGCCACAAGACTCAAATGGCATCTTGCTAGTGGGGACAACAATGTGCTGGGCTATCCTAATGTTTTCAATGAGATAAAGAGGAGTATGTTATGGCATCTAAGAGGAAGGAGAAGAGGGCAGTTAGGGAATAATATAATGATTCTTGTCTAAGAGACGTTGCCATAGTTGGGGGAGCAAGATTATGACAATGATGAGCCTGACTTGGATGATGTAGAAACAACACAAGAGGCTGAACAACTAAGGACGACAATGGTAGCGAGCAAAGCCAATTTTAGTATTGATAAGGAAAGACGTCTCCAAAGGGCTAGGGGAGTTGGTTCATCTCGAGAGGCTGAAGAAGACCCTGAGCCACAGAGGAGGTTGAAACATAGAGAGCCCGAGATTCCATAGAGGAGGTCCCAGAGTATGAGGGACCAAGCCCCACCCCCACCACCAGCTCATAACTGTAATGTTGAGGTTCTACAGGCTGATCCTGCACTATTTCGGAAGCAGGACTCGAAACAATTAAAGTGGAAGCAGGTATTACCAATGTAAAGGAGGCAGTGGAAATGGCTTTCTCCAAATGGATTTTCTATTATAGCATTCCAGCCAATGTCACATAGGATCATATTATCAAAACATGTTGGAGGAGATTGGTAGTTGGGCCAGGTGTGAAGGGACCAATGCATATGAGATGTACAATGTCTATTTGCCAAAGCAGAAGAAAGAGTTGGTGATAGAGAACCCTTAGGAAGAGAAGGGAAATCAGAGTAGAGAGGGGGAAAAGGAGGATCACACTCACACGTTCATTCAATAATCAAATTGCTCTCTAAATCTTCAGTCGATTACAACCAATATATAGGAAAATAGGAACATGAAATTAGAAACTTAACTGGAATGGAAACTAGCCTAAATTAGGAAACAACTATAAAAAGGAAACCAAAGCAAGGAAATAAATCCTACTCCTACGTTCAAGTCTGAAAACTAAAAGCATGAAATAAAATACTAGGTAAACTACTAATTTTATTTCCAACCCTTGTTGGACCAAAACCCTGGGCTGGACCGGTTCTTCTTGGCTCTTGGCTTCCAAAGCCGGTCATGCTGGTCCAACCAAGAAAGGGCAGCCGTATCTGCATCAACTCTCCTCCTCTGAAAAGAACTCGACTCCGTCGAGTTAGGGAAAGGACCGAGGAGACCGTCTGAAGGAATACGCTGAATGAGGAATGATCCCACCATCTTCTTGAGTTTAATTTCAGGGAGATCTTTGGCAGGATGAAACTTCATAGTCTTGTTGGCATGCTTGAAGGCATAGGTATTGGCATAGCCACAATGCTGTACTTTCTTATCAAACAACCAAGGTCGACCAAGAAGGATATGGCACACATCACATTGGACTGTATCCTTAAATCCACCAATAGAATATGTGACCAAGCACTTATCTGTGATTTTGAGATTAGTGTTGTTCACCCAAGCAACCTTGTAAGGATTAGGATGTGGTTCTGTATTCAATCCCAGCTTACGAACAGCGTCTTCAGAGACAACATTAGTGCAACTGCCTCCATCAATGACCAAGGTTAGCAACTGATCATTGCACTTCACACGAGTCTAAAAAATACTACTACGGCGCCAATCTTCATTTTCAGTGGCTTTTTGAGTGGTCAACACATGACGAATGACATAAAAAGGATGTTGGTCATCGTCACTGAGAGTGTCATTGACTTCACCTATTGCACGCTCTTCTCTTAAATCAACTGTGTCAGAACCAAGTTGCTCTTCGGGAATATATGGTATAGGAGAATCCTTATCAATAAAAGCAACCAAACGGCTGGGACATTGGGCACTGATATGTCCAAATCCATGGCATGAGTAGCACCAAACTGTGAATTTTGAAGAATCAGAAGGTTTATCTGAACCACGCCGAGGGGGTGAATATGCGCGAGTAGGCCGTGAAGATGATATTTCAGAAACATGTCGAGGTGGAGAATACAGCCGACTAGGTCGTGAAGAAGCCATAGATGTAGCACTTGCCTGTGGCTTGCTAGATGACCTCTCTTGGGTAGGAGACTGTTGCCAAACAGAACTAGTACCTCGAGAAAAAGTATCTGCAAAGTTTCTCCGGTTGTATGGGCGTTTCAGACTTTCCTCAACCTGATATGCTACTTGTACGGCGTCTTCTATTGTAGGTAGTCGACTAGATGCAAGGGCAGCACTAAGTTGAGGGTGCAGACCATTGCGAAATTGGGCCACTAAGACTTCTTCATCCCACTCAAAGTCAGAACGAGTGGCCAAATAATAAAATCTAGCAACATACTCTTCAACGGTCAAATTCTCTTGTTTCAACTGTGCAAACCTGAGATGCATGCGTTGCTTGTAATCAGAAGGCAAGAATCGTCGATTCATGACTTCATACATTTCAGCCCAAGTAGTGACCAACCCAATGCCTCGGGTTCGGTTCTGTTGTTGTTGCTTGATCCACCAGACTCGAGCCGTGCCTTTCAGTTTGGCCTCTGCAAATAGGATCTTTCGAGCCTCAGTCAACTCGTACCATCTGAAGAATGTATCTAAACTGTGAATCCAGTCAAGGTACAATTCTGGATTATTGTCTCCATAAAAATCAAGGACATCCAGTTTTGCTGCTCTTTCTGCTCCATCATCATGTCTCCCAGTCCCATATGGTGGTGGAGGTGGTGGTGGTGGTGTATGATGTGGTGGTGGTGGTGTTACTGGAAGATCCTGTGGAGTGGTATTGGAAGAATCTCCAGACTGAATGGGACTCTTTCCTTTATCTGCGGCCACCAAACGATCAATAGAAACTTGCATAGATTCCACCATTGTCTTTAGGGACGTGACCATGTTAGTGAGAGCATCAAATTTTGTATCAGTTTCTCCTTTATAGGAATTCAGCTGTTGAACAACTTCACTATTGGCTACCATGGTGATGAGTAACAAAATAGCACTCAAAGAATAATAGTAGAATAGTAAATAACTGAAAGCCTAAAGGGCAAGGACAGCATAGTAAAATATTTTTTTTTTTTTTTGGAAGTTCAAATTAAACCACAAAAAGGTATGTCAGTCACGTGTGGGATAGGGGTTTGATTTGGAAATAAAAATATATGGGACAAAAGGGAAATAAAGGAGAAAGGGGTATTTTAGGAAATAAAAGATAAATAAAAAAAAAAAAGGAACAAAAGGGGAATCGTGGGGGTGGATTTTAGAAATTCAAAATAGTGACAGAGGAAAGGGAGTTTTCTTCCTTCTTAGAGTCGAAACCAGAGAAAACCGAAGGAGAAAATGGCGGAAGCTTGGGGAAGTTCGACAACCAGCGGTGGATCCTTAGGAAACTTGAGGCGGGAAATGGACTCCCAACGAAGAGTGTGACCAGGGAGGACTTCAAACCAGATTTGGGGATGGAGGTCAAGTTCAAACCAGCGGTGGAGAGGATGGAGATGGAGTTTGAATCAATCAAGAAGGCTCCGAACCAGGTGTGTTCTTTGCTCTCTCTCTTCTTCTTCGTCTTCTTCTTTCTTCTCGATTCTTTTTTTTCTTTTTTCTTTGCCGTCGGACACAAAGAGGAGGCGGCGGCTATCGTTGGAAGGGACAGAGAAGGCCGAGGGCAGGGAGGGTTTGGGGTTTTTTTTTTCTGCTATCGCTCTCTCTGCTGCTTCTCCGACTTCGACCTCGACTCTTTTTTCTTTTTTTTTCTT
>NC_056566.1:338869-379190 GCF_013358625.1 Macadamia integrifolia
TGTTCTCAGTATCGGTGGAATCCGACACAGAGAATGGGGAAGGGGAGAAGAAAGATGGGGGAAGGAATAGGATCTTTTGGCTCTGATACCAAGTTGATAGAGAACCCTTAGGGAAGGGAAGGGAAATCAGAGTAGAGAGGGGGAAAAGGAGGATCACACTCACACGTTCATTCAATAATCAAATTGCTCTCTAAATCTTCAGTCGATTACAACCAATATATAGGAAAATAGGAACATGAAATTAGAAACTTAACTGGAATGGAAACTAGCCTAAATTAGGAAACAACTATAAAAAGGAAACCAAAGCAAGGAAATAAATCCTACTCCTACGTTCAAGTCTGGAAACTAAAAGCATGAAATAAAATACTAAGTAAACTACTAATTTTATTTCCAACCCTTGTTGGACCAGAACCCTGGGCTGGACCAGTTCTTCTTAGCTCTTGGCTTCCAAAGCCGGTCATGCTGATCCAACCAAGAAAGGGCAGCCGTATCTGCATCAGTTGGTGGATTATATTGAGGAGCTGAAGCCAATGTGGGAGTACTATAGAGTGACTGTGATATGTGATGGATGGACTGAACCCACTAGACAGCCCATCATCAATTTCATGGTAAATTATGATAGAAGGACTATCTTCCTCATGTCAGTTGATGCATCTAGTCAAAAGAAGGATGCAAATACATTTACAACTTATTGAAAGAGGTGGTAAAAGATGTTGGGGTAAAGAATGTGGTTCAGATTATCACTAACAATGGGAGCAATTTCAAGAAAGTTGGTGAAAAAACTAATGAACAATCGATGTACCATCTATTTTGGACTCCCTGTGCAGCCCATTGCATTGATTTCATATTGAAAGACATGGAAATTTTAAAGATTATAAAAATATTGTTGAAAAAGCAAGACAGGTGACTACTTATGTATAGAACTATGGTTTTTCTCTGCATTTGTTAATGAATAAATGTGGTGGTGACTCGGTGAGGCCAGGGCTGACAAGATTCGTGACAAACTATATCGCGTTAAAGAGCTTGAAGACGAAGAAATCTGGACTGAGGTCCATGTTTGCTCTACAGGAATGGTTTAATTGGGATGGATCTAATTCTCAGAGAGGAAAAGTTGCTCAGGAAACTATTGCTAGTGAAAAATTCTATGATGACCTCAAGAAGATGGTGAGGATATTAGACCCCTCAATTGTCAGCGTCTTGAGGTTGCTCGACTCATAGAAGAAACCCACCTTATCAATCATATGGGTAGCAATTGAAATGATGAAGATGGAGGTGGATGCGGTGTACAAAAAGGGTAACAAGAAGTTCCTTCCCATAATCAAGGACCACTGGGAGAGGCAACTCATCCATCCTCTACATAGGGCTGGTTGGTTTTATTTTATTCACCTTACTTGAACTTGTAAACTTTGACATATACTTTTGCTAGCTCATTATTTTGTATTATTTATTTTCAGCTTACTATCTAAACCCCAAGTACCAATACAAGCATAGGCTTGCATTGAGAACTGATATCATAGATGCAATTCACACCGTGGTGGAGAAGGTTGAGACAAATCCAACAACATAGAATATTATCAACACAAAGGTGAGTGTGGTAGTTATTAATTGAAGCAATTATTAATTTATGATATTAACGCTAAGTTGCTAACATTAGTACCAAAATATAGATAAAAGCCTTTAGGGATGGTACTGGGAGTTTTGGCCAGGGCAGCGGCTTTTGCAGGTCAAGATAGCACTGTTGTTGGTTGGTCCAATGACCTTATATCTTTTATTGTACTATGCAACTGAATGGTGGGTGCAATATGGAAGAGGCTCACCCAACTTGTCCAAAGTAGCAATTAAAGTGTTATACTAGACATGTTCTGCCAATGGGTGTGAACGCAATTGGAGTACTTACAACCTCATACACTCAAAAAAAGGGAACCGATTGGGTGCTACACAACTGTTAGACCTGGTGTATGTGCACTATAATATGAGATTGAAAGAAAAGCACATACGCCTTGGCATGGAGAATGATATTACCCCAATTGAGCTTTCCGATATCTTCCAAATGGATGACAATGATGAAGATCCCCTTTGTAAGTGTGTTAAAGATTAAGGCGAGCCACTTTTAGATGAGCCTGGTAGTCGGCCTAGTCCTATTGCTTCAGGAATTGATTTTGATGTCGATAAACATATGTCAAAAGAGGGTAGAGTTCACTCAGAGACACCCCGTCCATTTAAGTCCCACCCTGGTGTTGGAAATAAAGAAGAGCATCGGTCACCTTCATCGTCTTCCACTCGGACCCCTGACCCGACCCAAGCCCATGATGATGATGGTGATGGTTATAATGATGGTGATGGTGGGTATGATGATGGTGATAGATTAGCTACCCTGCGAACGGAGGATGATACGATGCATCAGGACCCAATGCCACAACCATCGCCAATCAGATTCACAGGGGAGATTGAGTTCACCCATGCCACATAAGATGAACATCACGATTCCCGACAATAGAGAGGCTATACTAGAGGACCACACCATAGAAAAATGGAAGAAATCCCTAAGAGAACTCAGAGTTACATGGGAGAAGAGATGAATAGGGGGAAAGGGGGTCACACGACTTGCACCATACCCAGCACTAAAACCTTCAAATCAATTCATCATTTAAAAATCTGTCTAATTACTTGGGTTACATGCCTTGATATAATAAACTGAAATTAAAACTTGCCTAATAAAATCTAAAATAAAATTAGCAATTCCTAATTTGCTTCCTAAATTCTAACTAATGAAATTAGAAACAAAATAAAACTTAAATTGGTAACTCCCTAATTGACTATTAACTACCCAAATTAAAAGATTGCAAATAATCCCGAACAAAATAAAATCTTAAAGATCCTAATGAATCCAAAAATCCAATCGGACCCGGTTCATCTCGGTTGAGGTTGCCCGAAGGGTCAATTCGGTTCAACAACATCAATTCTGCATCAACTCCCCCAATGTTGAGAAAAACTTGTCCACGAGTTTTAAAGAATGACAACAATAAAAGCTCACGAACGGGGGTGAATTGCGTGTCGTCTGCATTGCGAACAAAATCCATGATGTGAATCTTTGGATGTGCATTCAAGTCCGGAAAATCACTAGGAAGAAAAAATTCATGATGATGAACAAGTGGCACTACATTGATGTCCTCCATTACTTGATCCACAATTTTCTTTCTTTCTATTGCCATCACCTGTTCCACAATAGGACGGTCTTCCACTTGTGTTGATGCCTCTGGTTCAACTTGTGGTTGTACTAGGAGTATCACTTTCTCTGACTTAACCAATCCATGAAGATCAAATTTTCGACCCATGTGGCAAGCCTAAAGGGTGCACATTTGTCACGATTAAGAAAACCGTCATGTTCCAACCAGCCTCGACCCAATTGAATAATGCACTGAGGAGAGTCAAACACTTCACAAAAAGCACTATCATAATAAGGAGGAACAGAAAATCCAACAAATACATTATCCTCTAGCTCAAAAACGATTTGATTGGTCATTGACAACATATCCACCACAGATCTGGAGACAAAATTGTCATTTAATCGCTCATCAATTAACAATGTAGTAGGTTTTCCATTGGACAACCGCACTCTGAATTTGAACACAAAAGAATCCATGACCAATCTTGTGACAGAATTGCTATGGCCCTCACAAAAATAAGACACCAACTCCAATAATCAAGTAGGTGGCAGAACTGTAATGGAGGGTCAATTTTTTATTTTTTTTTAAAGGATGGCAGAGTTGTAAATAACTGCAGTCCAATTGTAACTCACAAATATACCACGTGTGGGAAGGGGTAGACTTGGAAGCTAGTTATAAAATAGGACAATGGGGAAAAATTAAGGAAATGAGGGGTAATTCTGGCAAGTCAGAAAAAATCTGGAATAAAGACAATTTAGAAACAAAACTTCAAAAGAAGGGGGCTTTGTGAAAATAATAGAAGTTCTGACCTCATGTGAAGTTTTCCAAACTTAGTCACCCTCAACCTCACGATACCATAAAACCGCAAAGCAAACAAGTTGATTTCTATTGGGATGCTCTGCTCTTAGAACCCCAGCCAAGAAGGAAATCAGATTGACGCTGCTACCCCATGGATTCTGAACACCGACAATTACCCATCCAGATTATGAAGTATTATGCCTGAGAGAAACCTCTAAAGCTGGACCTGGCGGAAGTTAGGGTTCAGTTCATAGTTTTGATCTGGTTTCTTGCAACAAAAGAGGCGTGAACACCAGAAGCTCAGGCCTCAGGGGAGTAAATTGCCTAGGTACAGGCTACCTTCAACTCAAGTGACAGATCCAATTGATGGATTTTACGAGCTCTTCAACACTTCTCAAAACCAAAGATCAACGCCAGAACAGAGTCTGGACAGGAAGCATTCTTAGAACCTGTGACTATAGCCCAAAACATGGTATCGACAGCAAATAGAAAGATTACCCAAATTGGTAACTCCGTAATTCACTTCTCAAATTCTAACTAATGAAATTAGAAAGAAAACAAAACTTAAATTGGTAACTCCGTAATTGACTATTAACTACCCAAATTAAAAGATTACAAATAATCGTGAACAAAATAAAATCCTAAAGATCCTAATGAATCCAAAAATCCAATCGGACCTGGTTCATCTCGGTTAAGGTTGCCCGAAGAGTCAATCCGGTTCAACAACATCAATTATGCATCGGTCTAGCACAATAGAAGCCATAAGTTTGGGACAGAGTGGAGGATCTGGCCATTGGCGTGCACTAGAATTCATTGACTCGAGCCCTATTCCAGTACATCATCATTATAGTGGCTTTAAGAGTGTCGGATCAGCTGCATCGCATTATGGGTATCCATCGTATGCTATATATGCCGATGGACCATCCTCCGAGAGTACCGGTTCATTTGGATATGGTGGTGGGTATAGATAATATGGTGGATCTTCTACTTCATTTGAACAAGAGGGTAGTTCAGGTGGTGGGTCATCTTTTGTTGACAGTATCTTTAGGTATCCATCCCAACCATGTGTGCCACATCCACATCCACATCCTATGACTATGACAAAGCAATTCCCTAAGCTAGGATACCTAACTGATGTTGATGATGCATCTTCTAAATGGGCAGTGACGGACTATCAAAACAATTGGGCCCAAAACATGTCATGGGACTCATATGTGGCGCATTCAGAGGAGCGGCTATGACATCTACAGTGGTACGCAGTTCGTGGACTAGAACCGCCTAGACACTCTACTTGGAATTGACTGTTGAGTGTTGACTATTGATTATTGAGTGTTGAGTGTTAACTGTTGGGACTTAAGACTTGAGACTTGAGAGAGAACTCATAATTATTTAGTTTTGGATCCTTTACATTATGTTTTGTTTGTTCTGGACTTTTAATCATGTATTTCACATTTTTAGTTAGTAACTTATATATGTACTTATGTAGTACAATTTCAGTCAATGACTCAATGTACATTAGACTTTGGTCAACACCACAAGTATGACTTTAGGTTTTTTTTCATAAAACTAATTAAGTGAATGGGTTAGAAAAGTCTAAAATAGGACGCACACAAAAAATCAAGCAAAAAAAAAAAAAAAAACACATTTTGGGGGTCAAAACTAAGGTTTCCAACAAACCAGTAAAATTTCCCTACTTTCCCCGAAATTTCGGAAAATTCGGTTTCAGTCTTGACTAGGGTCGGAACCCGATATTTTGAACCTTGTATGAGAGAATGTATACTGTATATACTATCAACCTAGGGTGCTAAGTCAACTACCATATTTTTTAAAATCTAAGGGTTCCAGTATATTTAGAGAGCCTAAAATAGGGTGTCCTCGAAATTTCGACCTCATTTTGCCATTTGGCCTTGAATCCAACCATCAAAATGACCATTCTCAAAGCTCTCTTTCCAGACTGGTTTCACTTTTCAAACGTAGCCTTACAAGGAATCCTTAATCCATATGGAATTAAGAAAGATTACCATCAAAATGACCATTCTCAACTAAATTACAGGTTCAACTCAAAATGGATTTGGGTTGACACTTCCACAGCACAAGTATGATTTCAATTTACTTGATCCAAAAGTTCAATATTTGGATTCCAGAGTGTAGGCATTATCTAAAAGTATAACAAATCAACTCTTTCAATGATTTGTTGGCGAATTTAACGAAAACTTATGGCTGCTTCTGGACTAGACTCAGATAAGAGTGTTCAAGGTAATGAATTATTTATGCGTCCAAAAAAAAAGTGTTCAAGGTGAAACATTTACAAGCATCTCGTGTAACATAAAACCAGCCCATTGACCGAGCAAATTTCATTTCAAGAAGCCCCTTCTTTCCAAATTCACACTTTTCGTTGTATAGACACTCACATAAAATCCTCATTGGATCATCAAATAATTAAGATATATATCACATCAAGAGAGTATATAATGTGCAAAGAAATGGAAAATCTGTCAACACCTTTTCATCTTGCGCAAATTCTCAACATAAGATCTAGGACCATTTCAACTGGCAGACAGGATAACCCCATAAAATGTGGGAACTCCTATTACACCAGCGTATCTCCCTTGTCCATTTGAGAGTTTCAAAGGCAACATGCAAAACTATGTAAAAAAATTTATGATTACCAAGCAAAATAAACAAACTTAAATTCATCAATGTTAGCCTTTCTAGGCAAAAAAAAAAAATAAAAAGAAGAAGAAGAAGAAAGGAATATACCGTACTCCCCCACCGGTCACGAGCATCAATGTTAGCCTTTCGACTTAGCAAGAGCTTGACAACCTCTACATGACCTTCACACGCAGCAATATGCAAAGCAGTTCTACCATCCAAATCAATGTTATTCACATCAGCACCCTCGTTAAGTAATTCCTCCACTCCTTTCACATCTCCTCTGGAAGCCATGAACAACAACTGCATCGTTGAATCAAGGTTCTCCGGCAACGTAAGTCCATCAGGAACAGAGCTCCTACGGTTAGGATCAAGCGATGATTGCCTCCCAAAACTGAAACGAAGCGTATTCCGTCTTGGATCTAACGAGGACTGCCTTGTGAAGCTGAATTTCCCACTCTTCCTCATCGATCCTGTCGAGAACTGCCGTGAAATTCCTCGTTTCAACTGAGCAGCGACGTCCATTTTTTTCCCTCAACACTATATCTCCCTAAAATTACTCAACCACAACACCTCATGATGATCAGAGAAACAAAATTGGGTGTGAATTACCTTTACATTCTAAGAATTTATCAAAAAAGGGCAAAAAGATCGAAGGTAAAGAAGGTGAGTGAGGGTGTTGGAGAGCTCGATCGAGAGCTCGTGAAGCCCCCAATTACGAGCTATGGCAGGTGAATAAGGTAATGGAGCATCGAAATTGGAAATGGAGATCGAAAACCAGAAAGAATTGAAGATCCGAGGAATATGGAAGATAAATGAAGAATAATGAATTAACGCGAATGCCAACCTAACACAGGGCGGAGGCCTCCGTAAAAGACGTTACACATTTTCAGCGAGAATTCTTTCAGCCGTTTTTCTAATCCATCAGATTGGAATGGCTATGTTTGGTAGCCAAGTGAAGAAAATAAAAGAAAAATGAATCTAGAAAAAAAGGAAAGAAAAGAGAAGAAAAAAAATGTTTTTGTATTTTTTCATGTTGTCTTGTGTTTTTGATAAAAAAAATTCCATTTGGAGCTAAAGAAAATTTCTTGTTGTGAATTTTAAAATTCAAAAACTGAATCTTGAGGACACACCAAGCACAAAAAAAAATCTTTAAACCATGTTTCTTTTCTTCTCTTGGTTGCCAAACATAGCCTTAAATGCTATGCTTGGTTGTTAAGAAAATAACAATAAAAGAAAAAAATTAAAAAATATTTGAATTAAGCAGGGATAGAAGGGATTGAACACATAAATCAATCATTCCATCAGTATAAAATTTCTTTTTTATTTTTATCATAAAATAAAGCAAATGAAAACAATTTGATGGATAAAAAATGCATCAACAAGAAAGGAGAGAATATACAAAGGTGTTGTTTGATAACACTTTTATTATTGGAGAATATTCTTTGCACAAATGTGCACATTTTCGATTCCATGCTGTGAGAACAATTTGGTGGAGTAGAAACAATGTTTGGTAAATTGTTCTAGAATTATCCTTGTGACATGGAAAGAATAGACAAAGTGCTTGGCAGACATTGTATAAAACCACTTCTTAGCAGTATGATCAATAATTTTAGAAATGCTATTTTAATAGGACAAATGCTATTCTCCACTTTTACAAAATCTTAAATTTTGCATAAATGTTAGTACTTAGTAGCAATTATTTAATCTTTACGAAGAAAGAAAAACAAAAGTACCCATTATTTAATTATAATAATATTCAAAAATACCAAGCTAACAAATGACATCATGAAACTTTTGTCAATCTTTTCTGTAAGGGGGAAGGGTGCTTTTTTTTATGCTTTTGTCCATCTTTTCAATTCTACAATATTGTATACATGATTGTCATTTCCACTCATGTATAAAATTTTAGAAAATTAACTATCAAAATATTCAATGAGTTTTAATGGATTCAAACCACTATCACTTAGGGAATCACCAATAAGTGCTTTACCAGTTTAAGTTAAAGAAACATGAAGTCAAAATTGAGTCCGCAACCAGATTAAGAAAGTAGAAACACGTACACAATAGAACAACTTGTGAATATACTATTACTTTTCAATAATTTACTTGATTGTAACTACCAAAAGATACAAGGCATTAACTATTTGAAGGCCCCCCTCCTTTGTTGCCAGAATAAAATCCAAGTAGTGTCAAATTCAACTCATAAGGCTATACATGCCCTTTCCTTACATGCTCTAAATACACCTATATATTTGTCATTCAAACAATTTTATTATAATGCAATTATTAAAATGGAGCAAAAGAGCTAGAAATAACTCTTAACCCCAATATTAATACAATAGCAAGGAATAAGGCATTCTGTTAACTTTCCATTAAAAAAGAAAAAGAAAAAAAAAAAACTCCATTCTCCTTGTTGCTGCAAAAAATCATCCTAGGCTTCCATACATTCTGCACAGAAGAACAAACAAGAGAGAGTGAGCACCATGCTGCTCTGGCAGGGAACTCTCCGATGCCCAAGTCAAATCTCTCTACAAATAGTAGTTTCAAGTAGAATGAAAAAAATTTTGATTTCCTTGAAGGGGAGCTTACTTGGGTATTTATAGTTGAGTGATGAGTTGGAATCATCAGAAGAAGAATCAGAAGATCGGACTCCCACCGTTCATCCTTCCTCGTCAATAAAAGAATCCATCATACCATATTACCAACCTCCACCATACCTCCCACCTTCACCATATTACCAGCCTCCGCCATACCATCAACCTTCACCCCACCATCAAGAAGAAAGAATTTCCTCATCCTATCACCCCCAATCTTCATATCCTACCTCTCACATTATACCATTTTCATACCTCACGCTTCGTATCCCTCATCACCCTCATATCAATCCCATTCTCAAGGTTCGGTATATAACCCAAAAGAATGATGGACAAACGGGTACGATTGGAAGGATATGCTTGCACTACCAGACTCCCTAAAGATGACTTCATCAACGGGATCAATGAATGCTTTAAGAGAAGACCAGGATGGTGATCCCATTTCCCTAATTCAGCCCACCGTGCCTTAAGAGCATTACCCGGAGAACATTGAAGAAGTCACAAATAACCTCCACAGGGCAGTAATAGCATTGTCAGTGAGAGAGCAGGTCAAAGAGTACACCTCCCTAATCCACATAGGGAGTAACACAGAGGATGATGAATCAGGTACGATCCAACTTCGAGCCCATGGTGTCAAATCCAACCCTATGGAAATCTTTCAGTCCATATGCTCTGAATACTACGATCATTTGGATGTGGGAGAATTTGATGGTCAAGAGGAATCTGATGAAGAACCAAGTGAGGGGGAAATCAATGAAGAAGAGGATGATGACGACAACGATGAGGATGAGAATGAAGATGAGAAGGATGGAGATAACTCTGATTCTCAATAGGATGATGAGTATCTAGATTGGGATGACTAACAATGGCCTTGGTACAATGATAATGATGATGAGTCAGAATATTACTCACCAGATCACCAACACATGTTTCTCAGTTTATGCTATCTGTGGTGATGACCTAATAGCTAATCCGACAGGTGCCATTCACCCTTCCCTCTGCCATGGTTGGAGATGATTCTACATCAGATTCAAAAAATGATGAAGAATTTGAAGAGCCGATGCAAGTTTATATGGACGAACAAGACTCCACATTTGAAATGGAAGAAAATCTGTGTGAAGTGTACTCAAACACATTGGGAATGCAAGAGAGAGTAATTGACAACATGTTGGATGAAGTAACTATCAGTGATCGTTACTACCGTGAGCAGATAAATGATCTGGAGGAAATAGGGCCAGATGACTCATTCAAAAAGGCAGTGGATGCCACATTCCAATAGCTGTCTAATGTAGTCAAAAAGTTATGAGCCAGGGCTCTCGACATTTGTGGAGGACCTCGACTTCCCACTCTGAGTCGAGAAGGAGAATCTGAGGAAGAAGATGATCTTATGGTAGGAATAATTACCATAACAGATAGTGATGATAAGGACAATTATCCCACATAAATTATTGTGAAGAAACCAGTCTGTGTGATGGAGACCCGAAGTGGAAGAGATTACAAGGGCAAGGCCCTAGCTGTAGAACAGTCAGGGACTAGTGAGGCCGGAACTAGTAGCTTGAAAAAAGAACCTGAGAATCCGGTCCTAGCTCAACTTAAGAAGTCCCAGGCTAATATCTCAATTTGGGGACTATTGATGGCCTCCCCCACACATTGTGAAGTAGTTTTGAAGTCCCTCACTAATGTACAGGTGCCGATCGAGATAAATCTGGCACATCTCGCACATATAGTAGGGACAACATATGCGGTACAATCCTTGATGGTCTCAAATTCAGAGCTTCCCAAAGGAGTCCAGCATAATCGAGCTCTCCACATCACGGTAGAATGTCTTGACAAGGTGGTTCCCCAGGTTCTTATTAACAACGGGTCTACTTTGAATGTGCTACCCTTGAGATCGGCAAAGACTATTGGCATCAACTTGGAAGAATAGGGCTACTTTAGGTATTTTCTCTTGTTTTCAGAATTCAAGCCAAAAGTGGACCAAGTGGAGTACAAGTGTCAAATTCGGCTTAAGGAACCAAACTCTAGCCAGTCTAGAAGATTTCCTCTTGGCAAAATCTGCAGAATAAAATCTAAGGATTTCCTATGAGGAGAACGATTTCTACAAGGAAGATTTAGGCTGAGTCAACCTTCTATTTTGGTTTTTAACCACATGTTGGGATGAATTTTTAGTAGTTTCATATTTATGATCTTTTATATTGGATAATATTCTAGAAGAACCCTATCATATCTTCTATTTTGGGATTAAGGAAAATATTGTAAAGAGAATTGGATTATCAATTTTGGGTATTTCTATTATAGGTTTTGATTTTCATTTCCTTTCTATTTTTCTTTCTTCTCATTCTTTAGGTAGCTAAACTCTATAAATAGAGGAGCTCTCCTCCATCTGAGAACACCAAGCTCCCTCTCTTCTCTTTCTTCTCAGTTTAGCTTTGAATAATTTATGTTTACAAGTTGTATTTTTTTTTAAGTTGTAATTTTACTTTAAGTTAATAGGAAGATTTAGCAATTTTCATTTTTTGTAATCTCCATACAAGTTATTGGAAGCAAGGAAGATTTGAAAATTATTTTACAAGCTAGATTTTTTCTTCTCAAACCTCTGTCTTTTATTTCTAATTAAATTAGTATAGTCAACTCTCTTAATATTTGCACTCTGCCTAGTTTGGAAGTGTGTTCACTAGGCACTAAGCCTCCCTGAGCTCAACCCGTAGCTATAGCTGACACTGTGCGCTTGCGGTTAGTATAATTAGTGTGGCTTACATTTGAGCCCAACAAAATGCAAGAATCCTAAAATAAATCACTCATGGTTCAGTCACAATTCCACATCTCAAGAATTCTCTGTGGTCTATCCCGATTGTACTCCAACACCTGACCCCACGGGAGGGTCCTATGGAGTAACCCCTCTAGGGGGCTGACCTTGCTGAGTTGGGTTCTGTGAGGGTAGCAGCCAGAGATGGATCCCCATCCTCACTCCTCTCTCTCTCTCTCTTCACCTTCATGTGAGGGGGACAGGCTCGAGTCTTGTGTGCTTCACTTGCAGGCCTACACAGCCGTATCGCCTTGGAGATACGTGGAGGCCTATTTTGTAAGAGTGTAAAATTCATCATTTGAGATGGGGGTTTTGATGATGGTCCAATTCGGGGATCGGGATCATGCAAATGGGGTTTGGAGTCACCACCTAGGGTTATAGGCCTAGGACACGGGGTGGGCCCCATTCCTGAGAAAAGGGCCAGAAATTTGGTCTGGCCTAGAGATTTAGGATAAGTGTTAGGTTACAGAGTTGGGAAGGTGTTAAGCACCCAATCTGCTCAGTTCAACCGGTCTTCTTGCTAGATGCTTGAGAACGAACATTTTTCATAATTATTACTATTCCACTTGTATGGTTAAGTTATCACGCATATATACATTAATTGAATTCAAACTATTATATACACTAAAACAAGGCTTATTAGATATCTACATTATACCTAAATGAAGAGAGAGATTATATCTGAATTTGACCCTTGTTTCGGGTTAAGAGGGGTGGGCCCTTGATTGGTACCCACTTGGATTGTCTTTCGTGTTCTCCCAGCTCAGGGGAAGATGGTCTTGACCTCCCAACTTCCTTTCTTGAGAGATGCTGATTGTGATGGTATCCGGACAGAGTTTTGGCTAGGAACGATCGCTTTTGGATTTGGATTCAGACCATTGTTAGTTAAAACGGGAACGGCAAAAAAACAAAAGCGTACGGTACGGGTTTTAAACAGATAAAAACGTTGAACAGTACGGTCAAAAAAACGGTCAAAAAAATAGGGAACGGCAAACGGACGGAAACGAACGGTACGAGTATTAAACGTGTAGTTTTCAAAAAAACGAAACCAAAAAAATGGTAGTATACTCATGCAATTTGAGAGATTATTACCTGTATACATGCATCTAATATTCTAAAAGCTCTAGGAGTCCCAAGATAAAATAGCCCAATGGGTTACAAGAAAATGAGATGTTAGCTTTAGCTTCTCTTTACTCATTGGACTATAAGAAGATGAGATTTCTTTCCTATAAATAGTATGGTGTTAAAAATAAAAAACCAAGTACCATATTGTCTTCACTCTTCACTTTTACTAATAGGTTTTTATTTTTATTTTTATTTTATTTTTTTTTTTAAATTAATTTTTTTTTTACAAAATTCCTATTTTACCCTTAAAAAACGGATACGCGTTTAAAACGGCCGTTTTAAACGCGTTTTAAACGGATTCTTTTGCCGTTTCCCTTTTTTCCGTATTGTATGGAAGCATACGGCAAAACGCGTTTTAAACGGCAAAAAAACGCGAACGCGTTTTAAACGCGTTTTAAACGCGTTTAACTAACAGTGATTTGGACAGAGCTTCGGCTAGGGAAGGCTAATTCTGGATTTTGATTCAGATAGAGCTTTGGATAGGGAAGGATATTTTTAGCTTGGGCTGCGGTGGCACCCTGGCAGAGCTTCTGCTTGGGATAGGCTAAGGGAGGGCTAGGCTGAGGTGGCACTTCGATAGAGCTTTCGCTGAAAATGACTATTTTTGGAAATATTTAAGGGACACACGGACAAAGGTTCAGCCAGGAAAGGCTATTTCTGGGATTGGGATGAGGTGGCACTCCGGTAGAGCTTCGCTGGGGATAGGCTAAGGGAGGGCTAGGCTGAGGTGGCACTTCAGCAAAGCTTTCGTTGGGAATGGCTATTTTTGAAAATATTCCGACGACACTCGGACAGAGGTTCAGCTAGGAAAGGCTATTTCTGAAAAGAAATGGGCTGACCTAAAAATGGATTGAGGAACTCCAAAGTCCTGAAGAACACTTTGAAGATCTGAACAGAGTTTCACATCTTAACAAAGATCTCTTCGTGGACCTGAAGAACCTAAAAAAGGGGGGTTTCTATCTCAAGAATTCTCAAGAACACTCAAGGGAGGTGGCTCAAGAAAATACTATTTTTGGCTAAAAACTGAATCTAACTAAGAATTTGGATTGAAGATCTTCAAGATCCCGAAGAACACTTCGAAGATCCGAATGAGTTTTCGGATCTTGACGAAGATCGCTCTGAAGATCAGAAGAAAATCAAAAAGGGGCAAAATTTCACTCTAAAAGGGGATTCAGGTGTCTGTTGGTGTCTTTTTTCTAAGGGAGGGGTATGGGAGCAGAGAGAAGTTTTTGTCAGAAAAGCGGGAGGAGAGAGAGATTTTTGCCAGAAAAGGTAATTTTTGAAAAAGTGGGAGAAAGAAAGTTTTTCCAGAAAAGTGACTTTCGGAAAACAGAAGGAGAGAGAAGGTTTTACTGGAAAAGGTAGTTTTCAGAAAAGCGGAAGGAGAGAGAAGGTTTTATCCAAAAAGGCAATTTTCAAAAAAGCGAGAGGAGAGAGAAGGTTTTGTCAAAAAAGGTAGTTTTTAAAAAAGTGGGAGAGAGAAGGTTTTACCAGAAAAGGTAGTTTTTAAAAAATCAAGAGGAGAGAGAAGGTTTTGCCGAAAAAGGCAATTTTCAGAAAAACGAGAGGAGAGAGAAAGTTTTACCAGAAAAGGTAGTTATTGGAAATGCCAGAGGAGAGAGAAAGTTTTTCCAGGGTGTGGGTGATGTCACGGGTGCGCGAATGCATGGGTGTGCGGGCAATGTGCACAACGGGTGTGTGCACATGCGGGTGTGCGGGCAATGTGCACGGCGTGCAGGCACAATGTGTACGACGTGCGGCACAGTGTGCACGATGTGCGGCACAGTGTGCACGGCATGCTGTAGGGGCCTGCATAGTGTGCAGCAGGGCCGCACACTGGCTTGGCTGGCAGGCTGGGTGGCCGGTGTGCGCTACATGCGTGCGAAAAAAATGTGATTTTCCAGGGTAGGTTACGGGAGATCCGTCGGTCTGATTTTGGCGTACCATATATTATCAAAATCGTATTTCCGAGCACTATCCAGCTGTATAGTTATCTTGACCAAATTCCTTCGTATATAGAAAGCCAAAATTAGACCCCTTCCCTCCCGTGCAGGGATTTCTACGGTTTCAAGCCCGAGAGTGTTTCGGGGTTATCTGGGTAGGTAGGGGATGAATTTTAGGGTGTTTGGATTGGGTGAGGGATTTTTCTAGGTTTTCAGTGGGATTGTCCGTGTGCGTATGTGCGAGAAGGCATGAATTTACGGGGATGATTGTCGGAGATCCATCGGCCCGATTTTGACATATCATATATCTTCAGAATCGTGTTTTCGAGCACTATTTATCTGTATGGTCATATTGACCGGATTCTTTCATATATGAAAATACAAAATTAGACCTTCCTCTCTCCCACACGGGGATTTCCAGGGTTTTGGGTAGGGGAATGTTTCCATCAGCATCTCTGTCGGTCAAAAGTCAGAAGTCGCTTCCAAGATCCATATTTCATCATAGCCAGAGGAGGGCAACAAAATTGGGTGTCTACAAAGTGCCCCTCTTTGGCCGAGGCTTGTGCCAATGGCCGAAGTGTTGGGAAACATGTCCACACTCCTTGTTATGTTTTGGTATTAACAAACAAACATACATCTTTAACTTGGTTTGATAAAATGTGATTAGCTTGAAGAAACACTTAGAAGGTCGAATCAAGACATCAAGGTTTGAACTCATGCAAACATGGCCCTCAAGCTTAAAGACATTCAGGACCAAAGAGTGGAAGGTTCAAGTGAAGAAGAAGACCACTAGGATAGATTGGTCATTTTTAATGTAACTTGTAACTTCATATATATATGTGCACTCATCACATTCATGTGCATTGCATCATACTAGAATGACCATAGAGCATACCTTGACCAAGTATGGAGAGTCTCTAAGTGGTGAGGAACATATTAGGAAAAAATGTGGTCTAGTGAAATTCTGTGAAAACCACATTAACCTGACTTAAAGGTATTTTGCATAATCTTAAAGTCGGTATCAAGGGATGAAACCTTCATATAAGTTGTAGGACATTGAGTCACGATTCCAACGCAATTAATCTCAAGTCAATCCGAAGTCGGATGAAAAAGTTATGATCAAAATACTGATGACTGGTTAGTATAACAGCAATCTGTCAAAACAGAGTCTGTCATGTTGGCGGTTGACCGGCTGGAAGCCCCGGTAGACCGAAACTGTCCGAGACCATAGCCAATGAACTGTTAGAAAGTCCCGATCGACCGGTGCCTCCCTAGAAAAACTCCAACGGCTATATTTTGCCTCAATGGCTCTTGGTGGTCGACTAGCTACTGATGGCGGTCGACCGGTGGTCCTAGAATACGTCCGTTAAAGCCTGATTTTCTACCTAAAATGCTTCACTAAGTTCACCTATAAATACCCAAACCGCCCTTAATTAAATATGAATTAAGAAAGAACTTTAAGAGCATTATTGCAAGCATTTAAGAGTTATTAAGATTAGTATATTCTACTTGAGGTGTTCGATTACACCAATCCCAACAAAATGCTCAAGTCCCAATCAAAGTCTTCCACTCTCTCTTGTGCAAGTCAAAGCCATAAGAGAAGACTTTACAAAAGGTGCATCATTCATCTCTCATTCTCATCATTTGCACCACACTTGAGGTATTCCTCCTATTCCACTATTTCCTATTTATTTCTGTTTTACAATTCTAGACTGTACTTAGGATTGTAAGGATTCTCTTATCCTAAAAAGAGGAAGGTGTCTCTCTACCTCCAAAAGAGATTGTAAAGGTGCCTCTCTACCTGTAAAGGGGATTTGTAAGGATACTCTTATCCGTGAAAAAATTGTAAAGGTTTTCTTCCCTACTTACCGTACTGAAAGGGAGAACTAGTGGAATACCTTACAAGAGGATTCTTGTAGGGAGTAGACTAGACTCGGATTGAGTCGAACCACTATAAATCTTGTGTTGTGTGATTGTGCTTGTTTTATTTATTCTGCATCGTTTTTAACTTGCAATCACACTTGTGATCTATACATCGAAAATAGTTAAATTCCACTAGTATAACCTATTCACCCCCCCTTTAGGTTATTTCACAAAGAAAGAAAAGAACGACCACATTTTGTCACCCGGAGCATATACTGCCTTCATTTTGCTTAGTTATGGCAGAGTTGAAAAAATGCAACAGATAATATCTCTAAACTTTTAGGACTTACGTGGGCTGCCAATTGGGGGAAAGGAATTCACTGCTCTTCCAATCCTGTAAAAAAGGTTAGTACTTTGATCATGATTCTTCCTTAGCTGGGCTTTGCATTTGCAAGTTCAAGGAAATATGGTCTCCAGGCTGGGTCATTTGAGCCAATCTAGACTATCTGGGACCGATGGTTACAAGAGAGGAATTCGCTGCTCTTCCAATCTTACAATAAGTAAAAAAAAATGTTTGATTCTTGGATTTTCCTTAGTTGGGCTTCACATGTACCAGTTCAGGGATTTGGTCTATAAGATCAGGCCACTCAGATCCGATGCAAAGAGAAAGGGCCTCCTGGGGCCGGGTTAACAACATTGGGCCACCTAGGGTAGGATAAAAGTGATTGGGGCACCTGGGGCCGAGTAAATGCAATTGGGCCACTTAGGCCGGGTCAATGAGATTGGGCCACTGGGGCAAGGTAAATGTGATTGGGCCTCCTGGGGCCAGGTAAATTATGTTTTCTCTTGATTTTTCCTTGATTCTTAATTTTTGGTTTAAAATTTGATTCTTGATGTTGATTTGGAATCTTTTGATTCTTGATGCTTGATTTGAAATCTTAAAAAAAAAAAATTGTATAAAATGGGTCCCCTCCCCTGTTCATTCTTATTCTAACTTTTCTGAGTGAAGTGAGTTCCTAGAACCCTCTGGTTTTTCTTGAAGTTTTTCCTCTTGTTCTTGGTGTTCTTCATTTTGCTCTTGGAGTTCTTGAAGATATTCATCTTGTTCTTGAGGGAGGAGCTATTTGGAGAATTTGACATTCTTATGGGCTTTGTGCAATTTGGGAAACTTTCTGGGGCTTTTGCAATTTCTGAAAGTTTTCAGGGCTTTTTGCAATTTCTAAAAATATTGTTGAAAGGAGGAAGAGGAAGACTCTGGGAGAGGTCCAACTCGAGAGTTGCAGTAGTCTTTCCTATAGGGATGAAGGCTAGGCCAATTGGTATTCTGGGCAAACCCTTCACAATAGCCGGAATCACATCTGCAACTCTATATGGGGTTCCTGGGTAAGTCTTTACATTTCATTCATTATTTTGATAATCTTTTATTCCTGTTTTGTATTGTTTTTGCTTTTTGCTGCTTCTATTCTTTTATTATTTATTTATTATTTCCATTAGCATGAGGGGAAGGAACCTCCTACCTTGTCCTCCTATAGCCACCCAAACATGGTTCAGTCCTAGCATAGGATGCTCCCTCGCAGGGTGAAGGAGATAGTTGATGATACCTATTTGTGCCGACTGGCCCTTGTAGAGACCCAAAAGTTTAATTCGGCATTGGTGGGGGCCCTGATGGAGCAGTGGTGGCCGAGTACTCACACTTTCCGCCTTCTTGTTGGTGAGATCACCATTACGCCTATGTGCTTTTATGCCTTGACAGGCATTCCATTTGGGGGTAGAACCATGACCCTACCCGCAGGATTCCCGACTGCCAGGGAGTTTACAAGTCTGACAGGTATCACGATTAAAGTCGGCCAGACGTGCATCCGCCTAGGGCAGATTAATGCCCGATGGTGGAAAGTTGGCTTGGGGGGGAATCCAGGCAACATATCTCAGATAACACGTTCCTTCCTGCTGTTTACCGTGGGCCAGTGCCTCTTTAGTGACCTCTGAGGGGGAGTAGATATCCGCCTGGTGTTCTTCCTCAAAGATCTTTGCACAGTAGATACCTAGGACTGGGGCGGGGCTGCCTATGCATATCTCCTACGGTCCCTGGACCTACTGTCCTATAGGGATAGGGGCCTTAAGGGGGCAGGCTACATCAACCAAGTAACTTTCCTTCTCATATCTATTTTCTTTTAGTCATTTGGTCTGCACTTTCTTACTTTGATTTTTTGAAACAACCCTGGTGTTTTGAGCATTTGGGAACCATAGCCCCTAAACTGAGGGATCCTGAGACATTCTTCTTCCTCCTGGCCACAAAATGGGGAGATAACCAGGTGATTTGGGCCCAACATCCTCCGGGGACCACCGCTCTTCTCTTTTGAACGATCTCACTAACGTATGCCGTGTCTGATATTGAAATTCCATTCGTCTGATGTTGTACTTATCCTTCCTTGGTTTAATAGGCTACTTGGAGACCATTCCATGACCTTGTGTTTTTGGATTCTGAGAGAGTCAACTAGGTTCATCAATTGTCTGAAAATGGAGTCCTTTTCCAGGGCTTGTGGGGCCATCCCTAGTACTTAGGAGAGAGAGTAGTACCCCAGTGGTCAGACATTGATCCACGTCCTTCTCCCGGCCTTCCTCCACCCACTATGCATTGTCCAGAGATTGTCCCTACAGACAAGATTAAGTACTTGGCTAACAGAGTATGGGAGGACTCCTTTCTTGATCCGGATAGGGACTACGAAGCCTTCCTGGAGGAGGAGACAGTGTGCATCCCTCTCGATCCTAATGCTCCAGTGGTGTGTTGCCCTTTTTTGAGTGTATCCTGCAAATTCTTCCTTATTTTCGTCTTGACTGATATTCTTTCAGGGGAGAATGAGACATGTAGACCCTTCTGCTATTCAGTCGCATGCCAGTGCTATTGATCCTTCACAAGCAGGGCCCTTTGCTAGTGCCGGCAGGTCTCTCAGAGTTGCTAATGTCCCCTTTCATGGCTTCCTTGCCTGGACCTATCCCAACGTGGCCAACCCCAGTCTCCCTCATCTTCTGGAGCCAAACACAGATGTAGATGCTTCCCTTAGGCTGCCTATTCCTTATGATTATGCGACTATCTGATCTTTTTCCAATTAAATCTTGACTTCCTTTGGTTGATATGCTCTTTCTCAGGTGTCCCCAGAGGTCTATGCTGAGATTAGGAGGATGCACTATGGCGTGTGTGAGCTGATAGTTACCAAGGATTGGGACATTGCCCAGCAGGGTGCACTGATTGAGGACCTGACCTAGAGGCTGGAGCAAGTTGGAGTAGCATCTGTGGACTCCCCGGTGCTTCATGGGGAGGGTTCAGAGTATGGTTCAAATGATGGCTTCTGACCCATAGGGATTTTTTCCTGTATTTCCTGCAAACACAACACATGGATATTTTCTTTCTTTTTTCTTTTTCCCTCCCCTTGTTTATTCATTATTTTATTTCAACATCTCTATGAAAACTTACTTTTGGCGCAAAGAAAATGTTTCTTCCTTTTTTTTGTTTTTTGTTTGCTTGCAATGCTTAGGCACAATCAATTCCATAACTCAAGTCATAATTAGAATAATTGGGAAAACATGAAAATCCACATACTTCCTCATTCCATTTCCAAGTGAATTACATGAAAAGGGGGACTATTTTCCTACCACAAATGGGATAGGTGAATAACAAGGTGGGGAGACAATTCTTGAGGTGGGTGAAAGTTTACTAACTCTTTTGGGTCCGTCTCCTCGAGCCCGTTTTGTCGGCTGATGTACATAGGCAAATACAAAGGCGTGTGTGTCAGTCCCATCAGTCTGACATAGTTGTGGCCAGGGGTCTTGATCAGAAAATATTCTTTTGGCTTTCCTAGGCACCTCCATGCGATATCCTACACTGTCCTTTCCTGCAGGTACTTCTTCCAATTGGTAATAAGGTCGAATTCCAGAACTTCTCTCTCATCTCGGTAACAAAAAACTTCGAGTGGGCTTCCCCTTAATGGTGTGGTGAGCTTCAGTTTCTTGAGGAGCCAAATTTGAAAAATAGCAGGACTCCCCTGATAATGATCTAGTCTGAATCTATGGCCATAGCTCATGTCATCAAATCCCTTGAATGTTTCTGCTAGAACTGTAGGGACGATGTCACCTCCCTTTTTTAACTATTTTGCTACCTCAATCAAAACAGATGGTGCACCATGCCCGGGAGTGCGGAGAATATAACGAGCTATCATGCAAAGTAAATAAGCATCTAGGGATTGCTGCCGATGGATTCCTCCCATTGGTAGATATTAGATGAAGATCTGAGCCACCTTCGAAATGTTGATCTTCCCATATCTAACAAACCGCTATACTTCTTCTTCTTTCCATCCAAAGAAATTCAGAATTTTCTCTAAGCAATCTTTCTTCAAAGAGGGTTGGAACAAACTACCTTTTGGGTGGAGATAGCATACAAACCCAAAATTCTTTAAGAGTTGGGCAAATCTCTGCTAGTCCAAACCGAAATACATGCAGGTTGGCATCCCAGTGTTCAGGTACATGCCGGAGCAATTTGTGATGTAGCTTCACACATCCAACTTGGCCAAGAAATGACACATTCATGGATTCCAGCAATCCTGGTGCCCTCATATTTATGTCTAAGGTCCATTTCCTCAACGTCTCATTCAACGAGCCCATGAATTTTCCTGAAACCAATACAAACAACAAGATATGATGATTTATCAAAGCATTACTCATTAGCTAATGATTCAAACAAGCCTTTACCATTGTTGCATTAGGCTCTTCTATTTTTCTTCTGACTTTTATTGATCAAGATGGAGAATAAGCTGGCCTTGATAAACTGGTGCCGGGTGGCGATTTTCTTTTAAGGGATAGAATCCTAGATAAGAATGGACAGACCATAGGTGAATGACAGATACCTAATAGCCTTGAATGCCAAATGGCGGTTTTTGGGGGATAGAACCCTAGATAAGAAGTGACGGACCAATGGGTGGATGACAGACACCTAATGGCCTTTCATGCCAAATGGTGATTCTTGGGGGACACAAACTATGATGATCTTTTAAGATACTTTGATTATTAATCAAGGAACCGATTTATTGCCTTTAAATGGTTGAGACCGCACTTGCACATGTCAAGTTTCCTACATATCCCTCGAAAGGATTTAGGTCTGACAAAGTTCAGACTATTCACCCTTTTAGACATAATATTTCTTGAGTTAATCTATGTTAACCAGTCTGGGTATTTCTTCGCCATTGTGGTCTATGAGTTTCAGAGCTTTGCCTAGTAGAATTTCTTTGACAGTGAATGGGCCGCTCAAGTTGGGCCTGAATTTTCCTCTTGGGTTATGAATTGGGGCTCTTTGTTCTCGAAGAACAAGTTCACCCACCTCGATGTGGCAGGGCTTCACATATTTGTTAAAGGACCTGGCCATTCTCAGTTGATACTTCTTCAGATTATCCATGGCCTTCATGCGCCTTTCATCAAGAAAATTGAGCTCGTCATGTTTGGCCTTCACCCACTCTCCTTCAGGTAGCTAACTATCAAGAAGCACCTTTAGGGATGGTACCAGGATTTCCACGGGTAGAACCGCCTCAACCCCATACACCAAAAAGAAAGGAGTTGCCTCTGTCGAAGATCGTACAGAAGTTTGGTATGCCCATAAGGCAAGGGGTAACTTATCAGCCCCTTCTGATACAGAATTTTGTGCATATTTTATCAGTCTTGCCCCAAAAATGGGATTCCTGATCTGATATAAATTCTTGAGGTACTCCATATTAGGAAATAATGTTTTTCTGGATGAACTTGGCCACCTTTGCAGATGTGAGGACTACATAGGATTGAGCTTCTATCCATTTGGTGAAATAATCAATGGCTACAAGATGAATTCGTGGTCATTGGATGCTTTAGGGTTAACGTTTCCAATGATATCAATGCCCTAAGTGGAGAATGGCGAAGGTGAACTGAGCGAATGCAACTCTGTTGGCGGGATATGTATGATGTTAGCAAATATTTGACACTTGTGGCATTTCTTAATGAAGTCCATGCAATCTGCTTCCATTGTATTCCAGTAATATCCTAGCCTGAGGATCTTCTTAGATAACATCTTGGCATTCATGTGGGGTTCGCATTTCTTCCATGATAGTTGTAGCTTGTTCCTCATCTACACACGACAACTGTATTTCGTCATAGGACCATTTGTATAACAGATCCTCTTAGAGAATAAACTGGGTGGTATATCTTCTTAGAAACTTCTTCTCTCTGTCAGTTGCTTCAACTGGATACTTCCTTTCCCTGATGAAATCCACTATGTGAACGAACCAAGACCGGCCATCCACAGTGAGAGAGTTCACTGAATTTTGATAAATGGGCATACTTCTTTGTTCTACCAAGAATGGTTGGACTCTAGCCATAGGGTTGCACTCTACCATAGAAGCTAAGTTTGTAAGGGCATCAGCAAACCTATTATTATCCCTCTGGAAGTATTCGAACGAAATCTTCTCAAAGTGTTTAATCACCTCTTCCAGATGCTCTTGACATGGCTTTAGCTTCTCATCTCTAGTTTTCCACTTTTCCTGTGTCTGACAGATGAAAATGGATGAATCTCCATAAACCTTGATCCTATTAACCCCAATGGTCAGGGCCATTTCCAGTCCCAAAGACAAGCTTCATACTCAGCAATGTTGTTAGTACATGGGAAGTCGAGGCGGAATGACGACGATAAATAAAGACCATTAGGAGTGACAAGCAATACTCCCGCACCACATCCCTTCTGATTGGCTGCTCCATCAAAGAATAACTATCATTAATTAATTGTATCTTCTTCCTCTACCACTGTGATTCCTTCATCGGGAAAGTCATCATTCAAGGACCTTCCGTCTTCTATGGGGTGAGCAGCCAAATGATCAGCTATAACCTGTCCCTTGATAGATTTCTGAGTAACATAGGTGATGCCAAAATCTAATAGAAAAAGTAACCAACGAGCCATCCTTCCTGTTAAGGTCGGTTTCTCAAAGAGATATTTGTTGGGATCCATCTTTGAGATCAAATGCACTGGATAGGAAACCATGTAGTGTCGTAACCTTTTAGTTACCCAAATCAACGCAGCACAAGTTATTTCCAAAGATGTGTACCGGGTCTCATATTCTAGAAACTTCTTGTTAAGGTAATATATGGCATGCTCTACCCCCTTTTCCATTTCCTTCTATGCTAGCAAAGAGCCCATGGAATACTCTCCCATGGACAGATACAACAGAAGTGATTCTCCTTCTAATGGTGATGTCAATACTAGTGGGTTCATAAGGTACTCCTTGATCTTGTCAAAGGCTTGTTGGCATTGATCATTCCATTCCGTGGGCTGATCCTTCTTTAGCAGCTTGAAAATTGGTTCACAGATTGTAATCAACTAAGCTATGAATCTGCTAATATATTGGATGTGACCCAGAAATCCTCGTATTTGCTTCTCAGTCTAAGGCATGGGCATTTCCTGAATTGCCTTGATCTTGATAGGGTTGACTTCAATGCCTCTTTCACTCACCAAGAAACCTAACAAATTTTCTGCCATTGCCCTAAATACACACTTCTGAGGGTTTAACTTCAGCTGATACTTCTTAATTCTTTCAAAGAATCGCCTTAGTGCGGTAATATGGCCTTGCTGATCTTTAGACTTTACTATCATGTTGTCCACATAGACTTCCACATCTTTATTCATCATATCATGCAATATGGATGTGGCTGCTCTTTGATAGGTTGCCCTGATGTTCTTCAGTCCAAAAGGCATCACCTTGTAACAATAGGTTCCCCACGGAGTGGTGAAGGCTATTTTCTCATGATCTTCTGGGTGCATGCTTATTTGGTTGTATCTCGAGAATCCATCCATGAATGATAATAAAGCATGTCCTACCGTATTATCCACCAATACATCAATGTGAGGTAATGAGAAGTCATCTTTAGGGCTTACTTTGTTAAGATCTTGGTAGTCTACTCACATTCGTACCTTTCCATCTTTCTTCGGTACTGGTACAATATTGGCCAACCATTGGGGGTACTTCACCACTTGTAAGAAACCCACATTCCAGTGCCTCACAACTTCTTCTCTGATATTTTCACTCCATTCTGGCCGCATTCTTCGAAGCTTCTGTTTACCGGCTTTGCCCCCAGGGTAAGTCGACAATCGATGCTATGTAATGTTGGGTTCGATACCAAGCATATCCTTATAAGACCAAGCAAAGACCTCGACGAGTTCCTTCGAAGATTACTCATCCGTTCGGCTTCTTCATCATTAAGGGTACTGCCAATTTTTACCTCTCAAAGGCATTGGTCGGTTCCTAGATTAATAACCCAAGTATCCTCACGGATGGATTGGGCTTTCTTTGATTTGCATTGTTTTATTAATTCTTGATATTTATTAAGATCATCATCGGAAAAAGGAGGCAAGTCATACTCGGAATCAGAAATTTCATTCATGAAAGGAGTAACAGACTCGTCATACAAGGACTCTGGACTTTTCTCAAAAGGGGAGATTGACATAGAATCACAAACAACAGATTCGACTATAGACTCGATAACTGGCTTGATGCTTTCGCCAGGGGTAATCAGGCTAGTTGACTCAATAGCATGAGTAAACTTGAAGTTTTCCCCAATGCTTGTCCAATTCAGAGGTGGTTCAGTTGCTTGATGGATGAGGAGACATGGCAAAGGGCCTTCTTTGCCTTCTGAGAAAGTTGCTGCTATTTCTTTAGTGGCATCATGGTTCCTCTGGACAGGTACCCGCTTCTTTATGAATACCAACTGATCAATCTCATGCTCTTGGAAGCCAAAACTTTTGAGGGGTGAAGATCAATGGAGACTTTTCAAGCCTATTGTGGGATGCCATCCCGGTACCTCGGTCACATCTTTGACCACCTTCACGAGCCTTTCCATTACAATTGGTTCGGACACAATACTTACAAACCATCATCCTCTATGCTCTCCTCTGTTTTGCATACACACTTCTTCCTCTGAAAGGATGGGGTTTGAGCTTATGCAACTCTCGGGCTCTTAGCTCTTGTAGGAGAGAGCAAATGAAACCTTTCAAATTAATGGGAAGTGATAGACTCCAGGTGAGCCTTATCTTCTTCTCCCATTCTCTCTTCATGGGAACTCAAGGACTAGGTGCCTTCTTTGATTGGATAAATGTTGTAGGATCATCAGAGGAAGACCCAGTCTCAATCAGTGCAATTTCTGCTATCCCAGTGATGCAACTGTCTTGGTCACCTTCTTTGACTAGCATCTTCTATTGTTCCATTTCATGAGTCACCAAATCGAACTCGTCTTGGAAGAAAATTTCAAGTCTTGGTTGCATCTTGGTGGCGATTTCATCAAACCATGGCTCTACATTCCCACAAAAGGGGAAATCCTCTCCTTCTTTCTCAAAGTACCCGTTGAGAGTAGGGTAGTAAGTGACGGAGATCTTCCTAGTCATCTCAGCGCTTGCTGCCCTTTGACAATTGGAGTGTACCCGAGACCATTCTTTCATTTGTACATCGCCAAACTAAGTTGCTTTGGAACTCCTTGATGATATTTCCCCAGCCCCATGCTAGGAAAGTACAACATATTCTTCATCATCTGATTCACTGGCGGACTCTAGATGGCTTCATAGTTAGCTGGGATTTTCTCCTTTGGAGCTTCTTTGGCAATGGCTACGTAAGTGGTGTCTATTTCAACACCACCCAGTTGCACCTCCTGGTTTTGTTCTTCCCTATTTTCAATGTTGGCCAAAATGTTAACCACTTCAGGATCTCCAGCCACTAAGACCACCTTCCCCTCATGAATGAACTTCATTTTTTGATGGAGACTAGAGGACACCACCTTCGCAGGATGCGACCAAGGCCTTCCCAAGAGCATGTTAAAAGTTGTCGGTATATCAATAACTTGGAAATCTACATCAAACTTCACTGGGCCAATCTTTATAGCAAGGGTAATGATGCCAATGATCTTCCTATTGGTATTGTCATATGCCTTTATGGTTTGGGTGGTTGGCCTCATTTCTTCCAAGTTGATGCCAATACTCTTTGCTGATCTCAATGGCAGCACATTCAAAGTGGACCCATTGTCAACAAGAACCTGGGGAACCACTTTGTCAAGGCATTCAACTGTAATGTGGAGAGGTCGATTGTGTTTGGTTTCCTTAGGAAGCTCAGAATCCAAAAACATCAGGGACTACACTGCATATGTTGCTCCTACTATATGTGCGAGGTGCATCAGATTTATCTCAATTAACACTTGCACATTAGCGAGAGACCTCAAGACTGCTTCACGGTGAGAAGGGGATGCCATCAATAATCCCCAAATGGAGCTATTTGCCCAGGACTTCTTGAGTTGAGCCAAGACTGGGTTCTCTGGCTCTTTCTTTACGCTACTAGTCCTGGTCTCATTAGTTCTTGCCTGCTCTACTGCTAGAGCCTTGCCTTTGTAGTCTTTCCCACTTCTAGTTTCCATCACGTTGATTGTTTTTTTCACAATAATCTCAGTGGGATAACTATCTTCATCATCACTATTGGTTAGGGTGATTATCCCCACCATAGAATCATCTTCTTCTGACTCTCCTTCCTTGCCTTGGGTGAGAAGTTGAGGACCTCCACAAATATCCACCGCCCTGGTTCGTAGTTTCTTGACTGCATTGGAAAGTTGTTGGAATGCAGCATCTATAGCCTCTATGATTGTGTCATTTGGTCCTATTTCCTCCAGATCATCCAATTGCTCCCTGTAGTAAAGATCAATGATGGTTACTTCCCCTAACATTTTGTCAATTTCTTCTACCCTTTCTTGCATTCTCAATGTGTTGGAATACACTTCACACAATTTTTCTTCCAACTCAAATGTGGAGTACTGTTTGTCCATATAAACTTGCGTCGGCTCTCCAGATTCCCCCTCATTTTCTAAATCTGATGTAGAATCATCTCCCTCCATACATAAGGAAGGGTAAATGCCACTTGTTGGATCAGTTATTAGGTCATCATTACCAATGGCGCAGACTGAGAAATATGTCGGATGTTCTGGTGAGTAATATTCTGACTCATCATCATAATCATTGTATCAAGGCCCTTGGTAGTCATCCCAGTCGGATACTCATCATCCTCTCGAGAATCAGAGTCATCTCCATCCTTCTCATCTTTATTTTCATCCTCGTCCTTGTCATCATCGTCATCATCATCATCCTCTTCTTTACTGATTTCACTCCCACTTGATTCTTCGTCAGATTCCTCAGGACCATCAAATTCTCTAGCATCCAAACACTCATAGTATTCAGAGTGTACAGACCAAAAGATTTCTATAGGGTTGGTCCTATCATTACTGGTCTGAAGTTGGATTAGTCTTGACTCATCATCCTCAGTGTCACTCCCTATATGGATTAAGGAAGTGTATTCTTTGATCTGCTCCCCTATGGCCAATGCCGTTACTGCTCTGAGAAGATCTACTGTAATCTCTTCAATTACCTTTGGATTGTCTTCTGAAGTTACGACAGACTGAATTAGAGATGTGGGATCACTCTCCTGGTCTTCACCTAATGCATTTACTGACCCTAATGATGAAGTCATCTTTGGGAAATCTGGTAGTGCAGGCATATCCTTCCAATCATACTCATCCGTCCATCCTTTTTTTGGGTTATGCACTGAACCTTGAGAATGGGATTGGTATGAGGGTGATGAGGGATATGGAGTGGGATGGTATAAATATGTATGTAATGTGAGAGGTAGGATATGAAGATTGGGGGTGATAGGATGAGGAGGTTCCACCACTTTGATGGTGGGGGAAAGGTTGATGATATGGCAGAGGCTGGTAATGCGGTGCGGTGGATTCTTCTTATGAGGAGGGATGGACGGGGGGCACCCGATCTTTTGACTCTTCCTCTAATGATTCTCTTCTTTTGGGGGTTCTTATGACCCCAGCCCTTTGACTTATGATTTTCTTATAAGCACGGTCATTCATATGATTCTTCCGAGCTCTAGGTACAATGAGTTGAGTAGAGTCACTCTCTATAGTTTCTTCATCTAGATTGTTCACATGAACGGGGAGTGGATTGGTATTGACATTGGGAGGCTGTTTGATCTTGACCTCAATGGTTCCATTGTCCACCAAGTTCTGAATTGCATGCTGTAAACCCAAACATCTTTCAGTATTGTGCCCCTTCTGAGTGTGGTAGGCACAATACTCTCGATCCCTATACCAAGCTGGAGGAGGGTTGCTGATCGCTCTTGGAGCCATTGTCCCTAGAAATCCTTTCTTCTTTAACTTCTCATATGTGGCTATTATGGGTATTCCCAAATAAAAAAACTACCTTCTTAGGCGAGGAGCCTTTTGGGCGGGTGCATCTGCTTGTATTATGAAGGGTTGTGAAGAGGTGGCTGGTGAGACTGACTACCGAACTACACTCACCATATTAGTTTTCGGACCCTTTTCCCGTCCGACTCGGGTGTTCTTGCTTGCATCTTGGGAGGATCCTTGATACTGGGCCTCTCTCAGAATTCTATTCTCCACCCGTGTGCTGGTGGCTATCAAGGCATCAAAAGTTTACAAATGCGGATAGTAAAGAACATCATAATAGGGCTTTGACAAGTTCTTTATTAACATCTCTACCTGCTCTGATTCTAAAGGCCTATCTGCCATCTTGGAAGCCTTGTCTTTGAATCTCATCAAGAAGGCGGTTAATCCTTCCTTAGGCTGCTGCCTCAACGTTTCAAGCTCCCGACGTTTTACATCCACCTTAATATTGTAGGAGTATTATTTTGTGAAGGCCTTCACCACCATCACCCAATTTTGAGTTTGCGATGACTCCAACTGTGTGAGCCACCTTAGTGCTGGTCTTAATAGGGTTAACATGAAGGCTTGCCTCATCTGGTTATTTGCAAGTTGCTAAGACTTAGCGATGCTGAGGATGACCTTGAGATGAGCCTTGGGGTCTCTTGACCCATCAAATCTATCAGTTTGCCACTTGAATTTTTTTGAAATTCTCACTCCATAGAAGAAACTCATTTCCTCATAATCCACTGCTTGGCCTTCCGAGCCTTTCCCTGCTCGAATCATGTTCTCCAACTGCTCTCTGAGCTTCCTTTCTTTCTCAGTCTTTGGAGGCTCAAAGCGAACGTTTGCTGCAAATTCCTCTTTTTCATCTTTGATTAGTACCCTAGGAGGAGAGACCCTGGAATAGGCCACTCATTGACCATTCATCCGGGTAGGTGAAGATCCTCTCTGACTGGTTGGCCGGACATGCTCTGGTTCCCCTGAGTAAGCTCTGGGAGGGTCCTGAAGTGTATGCAATATCTGAGCTATCCCACTTTTAACTTCAGTATTTTCTGCCTGCAAGGTCTCCACGGGATTGACCCAGGCCTGTTCAGGTGTTTCCATGTTGGGTGGATCCATACTTACTGGGCTGTAATCACCTAGTAGTCAATCTCGAAAAGATGACGAAGGTGATTCTAGATTTAGGCGAGCCAATCGATTACCCTAACGCGTCCAAAGGGACTGCGGTGAATACTTGAGATGTGGAATTATGCCTGAACCAAAAGTGATTTATTTTAGGATTCTTGAATCCCCAACCCATTGTTCACACATTCACTAGATTAACAACTAATGATCCATCCAAAGTTAGTCCGCTTAATGATAGGGGTGGATAGGGTTCGATACCCCTAGTCCACCCAATGTCATAAGGGGGAGATTCATACAAATGGCTTATCGAGAATATTCCCATAAGACATTCCATGTAATAAAGTCATGCTTTCCTTGTTATTTTTCTGACTAGGTGTCCTTCCTCCTGATTTTCTTCGGACTTCTCGGGACTTGATGTGACTTTGATGGGATTGCCCCTGAGTCACCTATGTAATAACCTGCTTCTTAAACCCGATCCGATTACACGGTTGACCCGGTTAAACCATGCAGGAACCGAACCAGAGGGAGTTAGAGCGGGCTCCTTGTGGACTATGATGGCAAGGGTGACCTTAAACACCAGCTGGGCCGACAAGTCCGAGCCAGTGCCAGAAGAGACGGGAGTACCCAAGCCGTGTACATGCACCTACCATAAGGCCATGTACGGATAAAGCAGGTATTGTAGCCGTATATTAATGTATATACGTATACCACCTTGTATGCCGGGGGTGGGGTTCGCGCCGAGGCCCAAATTCTGTCAAAATCCCAAGTTTTGGCCCTCAGGTGGGCGGACAGGTGGGTGCACCCACCCACCTGAGTGACCCATCCATGTGCACTGTTCACTTATTTAGGAATTACATATATAGCTTTATGATTTTCTTTTCTTTTCATTTATGACACCCGTATGTTGGTGAGGATAGTAAAGAGGAGAGAGAAAAGAAAGGGAAGAAGAAGGGAAGAGAAGGAAGAGGAAGAACAGAAGGATTTCAGCGGCGCCGAAGCTTGATCTTCCCTTTCCGGCGCCGGAAGAGTGATCTTCAACTCTAGATCCACATTTGGAGGTAAGCAAAGTCGGGTTCTTTGAACATTCACCATACCCAAGCTTAAACCCTTGATTCGAGTAGGGTTTCTTGAGATCTTGTAAATCCTCTTTGAAATGATGAATCTAAGGTTTAATAGATGATTTATGTGTTGATCTTGAAGGATTTGAAGAGATATTGACAAGGTGGAAGAAGCATTGTGGGTTTGAAGTGATTTGGAGGGTTTGAAGTTGTTCTTGAGCAAAGAAGGTAAGATGGTTTCCCATCACTTGAATCTAACCTAGATCTAGGTTAGAACCATCCTATAAGACCTTGAAGGTGTGAAGAATGGGTTGGGAAAAGCCCCATTTGAATCCCCAAAGAATGGAGAAAGTTGGGAAAAAAACAGTGTCTTTCTTGCCAACACCGGTGGGTGGTACCGGTGGGCCCCTACCCGCCTGTGGGCACCCACCTGAGAGGGCAGGGGCCTTCGGGCACAACCGGCGGGCCCTACCGGTGGGCCCCTACCTGCCGGTCCAAACCAGTGGATAGGACTGGTGGGTCAGACAGCCCACCTGTCTGACCCACCTGTGTGACTCCGAAGGTGATCCGTATGTCCGATTGGTCCCAAATTGGACGTGTGACCTTCTTTTAACGTTCTAAACATGATTTTATCATCGGATCTTATTAATTTTGATTCCAAATGGTGAAGTACTAACCCCGCTCAATTATGTTAGGTTCACCAAATCCTACCCGTTTTGCACTGGATCTCACCCGTACCGAACGGGAATCCTTGTACGCTACAGGTAAGTGGGGAGAGGACGTTTGGCCTTGTTTCAAGGCATTGTTTGGCATTCATTTAATTATATCTAGTCTAGTCATGCCATCATGAATATGCTATATAGATTAGTCACTCCTCACATTGATATGCATGTGTGCTATGTTTACTTTCCAAATGCCAATTGAATGAGATGTTTATATGTTGAATGTGGACATCATTGTGCATGTTGCATTGATATACTAGATGCCGTAGTCGGCTTGGAGACGAGTGCATTGGTGGCCCGTGGAATGGGACACGGAGGCACTATGCAATCGTACTATTGTTATATAGGAGCATGCGGTATTAGGATTTTCACCATCCCGTGCTACGACCCTTCCCAACAGGGGTTAAGGTGTTGGGTTATCATTTGGGGGGAAGCAGTGGTCGCTGTCGTCGGGTCACTGTGGCGGTTAGACATAACGCCCGGCGGGTCATGTAGGACAGCCGGCAACCCCGGTGGTATATTCAAGAGGGCTAATCGTACTACTTTTAAATTGCTGGAGTCAGCACCTTTATTTTCAATCATTTACATTTCTGTTGAGAGCCGATGGACGGCATTGTCTTTACTTTTCCGAGTACTCACGGTGGGCCTTCTTTGACAGCCCTATGGGCGTATCGCGGGAGGGAGTTCGCGGCTCGTACCCAGAGTATACGCACACTGTGGCTGTAGTAGCACTAAAACCAAAAACTTAGTAATGTTGCTTAGGTGGATGTGATTGAAAATGTATAGCATGACATGTAGTGCATTTGATGTGTTTTGCTGTGTGGACTGCTGTGTGGTCCATCTTACCACTTACTGAGCTACTGAGCTCATCCCACGTGTGCACCCCCTTTTAGATGATTTTGCAGGTCATACATCTGAGGAGCATGGGGTGGGTCCCACAGTCGAGTTTCCTGAAGAGGACTAGTGGACCCCTGAGGAGTTAGAGCACGACACTGACTGCTCGTGCGAGAGTTGTGCTGCGGGACAGTAGTTCTGAGGCCGAGCTGAGCTCCACCTTTGTGGCCGTGCTGAGCTCCACTTCTGAGGCTGAGCTGAGCTCTACCATGTGATGCCGAGCTGGACTCAACCCTTAATGCCGAGCTGAGCTCTAGCCTTGTTACCGAGCCGAGCTGTGTACTTTGATTATTTTGATGATTTTCTTTACATACTTGATATATGAATTGTACTTTTATTGTGTAAATATCATACCTTCGGGCCCACATGTATATAGTTATTGTATCACAATTCGGGTATCAAGTATTATGGGATTATTCACAGGTAAAACTTAGTCTTCCGCTGATCTGATGAGCTTATATTAGTTGTGTGTATGCTGTGGTGGAATACAGTATCTGATGATCCTGACAGGTTTGGGTTAACCAGTGTTAACCCGGTCACTGGCCCGGTTCTGTGAGATCAGGGTGTGACAAACGGTAGTATCAGAGCGTGATGCTCTGCTCCACTCACAGCATACCATTAGAATCCCGTAGACTCTACAATAGGGAAATGGGGTTGGGTTAATGTAAAAGCTTTAAAGAGTAAAAGCCAAAGAATGAAGTATTAAAAAGGGTTGCATTATTTGTTGCATTCATGGCATACGTGAGTGTAGATAAAAGGTAATTAGGTTGGTGATATAACCTATCGCGTACTAGTTTGACAAAATTTCGGCAGCATAACAGCATAAAATGGGATTTCCAAAAATTTTACACACAACACCTGATAAACAACATATTCAATATGACAAGGATAAAAAGTAACAAGAACCATCACAACCAAACTACACAAGAACTCAACAAATAAATGCACCACAGAGAAAAATCACTATCAAAAGATATTATTCCATAAATGAGTCCAGTTATAGTACAAATACAAGGAATAAGAAGAAATGAAATATACAAGGTCTACAAAAAAGGAAAAAAAAAAGAGATAAACAACGGGTGTGGGCTAAGCCTCACTGGTCATCGTCGTCATCATCAATGATCACCACGTTCGCCGGAGGCCTAGAGTTGACGTCGAGGCGGTGGTCGTAGTAATCAAACCTTGCATTCACCAGCCGTACCTCCCTCCGAAGCCGGCCAAAATCGGCTGAGATAGCGTTGGCCGTGGTGTCCAAGTCCTGACCCAGCCTGAGGAAGGAATCCTCCAAAGTGGCCTGCCTCTCCAGGATGCGTTCCTCCCTGGAGGCACTCTCGTCCAGCCATCTCAGTAGCTGAACCTGGCCATCCTGCAAGGCCCGCATGGAGGACATCATGCCCTCGAAGTCGTATGCACCACTTCCAGGTGGTGGGGCTTTATGTGGTGAGGCTGCAGCTCTGGAAGAACTAGGACCGGGGCCTCTCGACTCCTGAGGTGCCTCCTCAGGGATGCCATCACCCACCAGATCATCCCCCTCGTCCTGAGGAACGTAGTCCTCATCCTCCTCGCTGGACTCCTCCTCCATGTGGACATCCTCCATAGGGGCAGCCCTCCTACCCCTACCTCTCTAAGCTCCTGCTCTCAAGGGTGTATCCATGAGAGTATGGAGACCCATCCTCAGGAGGTTACTCCTGTCGAACCTATCAGCCGGAGTCTTCCCTTCCTCACCGCTCAAGTCCACCCCGAAGAACTCAAAGATCCTAGTGAGGATCCTGCCATAAGGGAATCCTCCATCCTCAGGGTGGGAAGTGTGGTGCTCCATCGTCCTGAGAATGATGTAGGGGAGGCACAAGTGCTCGACACCTCCCTCTGCGGCCGTGTAGATGCAGAATGCGATGAAAGCCGCCATGAAACCCACCTGGTTCCGATGACCTCCTCTGGGGAGCAGGTTGAACTGGACCAATCGAGCAAATAAACGAACCTCGGGGTAGAAGGACGTCTCGGACTCCGGACAGGTGCTGCTGCCGCAGAGTCTCGTAAATGAAGTCCGGCGTCTCCAAACTCGTGAATGGTCCCAGAGGCTTACTCCTGGGAGGACTGTAGTATCGGTGCCCAGCCGTCGATATACCCAGGATGCTGGCCAAGGTACCCACCGTCAGCTGGATGTCTACCCCCTTCACCAAGCTGCTTATGGTGAACTCCCCGTACGGATACGACACCTCCAAGTTGCAGTAGAACCCGTGGACTAGCTGCTCGTAGCATAGTCGGTCTACGTGAAGGATAGAATCCCAGCCCAGTGCTGAGAACCTCTCCTGAAGCCGAGCCTTGTGGAAGTCGTCGACTACCACGGTCTTCTCCATCATCACTGACCTCTTCAGGAAAATAGGCCAGTTGGCTGCTGCCTCTGCACTAAGGAAGTGCTCCTCATCATAGTCTGTAGGGTCAGACTGGGCAGGTCCGGGTCTCCCTGTGTGGGGGGCTGAAGAGATGGTTTCCGCACTCTTCCGCTTAGAAGTTGTAGTCTTACATCGTACGCCAGAGGAAGATGGTCCCTTGCCGGTGCGAGATGACATCCTGGCAATAAGAAAAGAAAGTGGGGTTAGTAAAGAATGGAAAATGACAGCATTGGAAAGGGGAAACCCAAAATCCAAATACTCGCAAAATGGAAACAGCGACAAGCTAGAAATGATAGGGAACCTATGGACATGATACACGGTAAGTGACAAAGGGGAAACATGCTAAAACAGTAAAATAATAGCAAGAAGCACATGTGACATGGGAGGATTCAATTGAAATGCGCAAATTCAAACACAATGGAGTACAACTTGAAACCATAGGACTAAGAAGAAATGCATTGGTAGCAGGATCATGGATGTACAAAAACATACCCAAATTGACAATGGAGGTCCACAGATGCAAGTATGTGATGGAGATCAAGGAAACCAATACAAAAAAGGGGGTTTTTCAAGGGAATACATGGGGATTTCAAGCATAATGGATAATTCATGAAATCTATAGCATATTAAGCACAAAACAAGTGAAATGCATCACAAAGGAATCATCAATTGGAGAAAAGGGGTGAGAATTGAAGAAATCCCCAAATTTGGAAACCTAGGGCACGATTTGGGGTTTTTCTCCAAATGAGGAGATAAAATCCTAATAAACTACAAATGACCATAGTAGAAACATCACAATCACATGGAAATGCTATTCTATGGAAAGAAAGGTGGAAGGAAAGCCTAGATTAAAGCCTACACATGCATTTTACCCCAAAAGGAAAATTCTGAGAAAAGAGAAGAAGAAACTTACTTGAGGGAGGGAGAGTTGAATCTTCTCAAAAGCACCGAGTTGATGAGTAGACTCGCGAGTAGAAGCACCGAGGAGACCTCTAAGATCGCCCAAGGAAGAGAGGAAGAAAGAGAAAGGAGTTGGGGAAGAGACAAGACTGAACAGGGTCTGTAGGACCCTGTTCGTGTTTTTACACGGGCAGGACCGACGGGTCCGACCGGCGGGCCCCTACCCGCCGGTGTAGCCCACCGGTTGTGAAAATTGGGAAATTCCTCCTAGGCATACCACGGATCATACAGTTTCGGGCCTATGTATAGACAGCCCTATAGGCCATCTGGCTACCCCCCTAGACTGGTTGGTGGTTTGGGTTCCACCTCTTTTCGCCCGAACACTAGTGTGGCACCTATAGCTCCAAGGCCACCTCGACCTCCATCTGCAGCGGGTCAAGTGCAGAGGGGCCCCGCCCTAGTTTCGACGTCTCAGATTCGTTACTTCAACTGCCATTCATATGGGCATTATACGAAAGACTATCGGGCCAGACCAGCATTGCCCTCCAGCCAGCCCTCTGCGTACCGACCTCCCTTAGCTCGGGGAAATCAATCGCAGGGAAGGATGTATGCTCTGTCAGCTGAGGAAGCTGAGGCCAGTACAGAAGTAGTAGTAGGTACATTTTAAATTAAGAAATTCATTATAATTAATATTGATGACCTGCTAAAATTATATGCATTGTTACACTAGGTATCCTACCCATATCAGGCATACCAGCCTATGTTTTATTCGATTCAGGAGCTACTCATTCATTCGCATCTAAGAGATTCGCAGAGAAACTTGGGATGTCACCCAGGATCCTAGATCACGGAATGATTGTTAGTATGCCTACTGGTAAAGTTACACAGTTGAAGGAAGTGTATGGGCCGTGCCCAGTGAAAATTAATGGAAAGAACCATGATGCACAACTCATTAAGTTCAATATGAAGAATTTTGATGTTATATTGGGTATGGATTGGTTGTCGGCTCATCGAGCTAGTGTGATGTGTGCGGAAAAGTTGATTAGGGTGACAGATGACGAAGGGAAAGAATTGGTATACCGAGCAGATACAATAAAAAGGGTGAGGAAGGTCCTTGTCTCTGCTCTGCAAGCGGTAAAATTGCTAGAAAGTGGATGTCAGGGTTACTTAGCATCGGTACTCGATGTGGATGCAAGGATTACACCTCTAGAAGAGGTAAAGGTGGTTAGAGAGTTTCCCGACGTCTTCCCAGATGATCTGATGCATTTACCACCTGATAGAGAGTTGGAGTTTGCCATAGACTTGACTCCTAGAGCAGCTCCAGTATCTAAGGCTCCATACAGGATGGCGCCAGCTGAATTGAAGGAGTTGCAGATGCAGTTGCAGGAACTATTAGAAAAGGGGTTTATTCGCCCAAGTGTTTCACCTTGGGGTGCCCCAGTGTTGTTTGTCAAGAAAAAAGATGGCAGCTTGCGTATGTGCATCGATTACCGGGAATTGAATAAGCTAACCATTAAGAACCGGTATCTATTGCCGCGCATTGATGATTTATTTGACCAGTTGCAGGGAGCTAGAGTATTTTCAAAGATAGACCTTTGGTCCGGCTATTATCAGCTCAAGATAAAGAGCAGTGATACACCCAAAACAGCATTTAGGACTCGATAGGGCCACTATGAATTCCTAGTGTTATCTTTCGGGCTAACCAATGCACCGGCAGCATTCATGGATCTAATGAATCGAGTATTTCAGGATGTGCTCGATAAATGGGTAATTATTTTCGTTAATGACATCTTGGTCTACTCCAAGACCGAAGAGGAGCACACTCAACACTTGAGAATGATGTTACAGAGGTTGAGAGATCAACAGTTGTTTGCCAAGTACAGCAAGTGTGAATTCTGGCTTGAACAAGTTGGATTCCTGGGGCACGTAGTGTCTAAATCCGGAATCGAAGTAGATCCTGATAAGGTGAAAGCGGTAGTGGAATGGGAAAGCCCTAAGAATGTCACCGAAATTAGATGCTTCTTGGGTTTGGCTGGATATTACCAGCGCTTCATTGAGAATTTCGCCCGAATCTCAGCACCAATGACTAAATTAACCAAAAAGGGTGTGAAATTCGACTTGGCAGAGGAATGTGAGAAGAGTTTCCATGAATTGAAGAAGAGGTTAGTGTCGGCCCCTGTGTTGACCATCCCTGAGGGCACAGGTGGAATGACAGTCTACACTGATGCTTCCAAAGTTGGGTTGGGTTGCGTTCTCATGTAACGCGGTAAAGTAATAGTGTATGCATCTCGACAACTAAAGGAGTATGAGAAGAACTACCCCACTCATGACTTGGAACTAGTTGCAGTCATTTTTGCCCTTAAGATCTGGCGACATTATTTGTATGGGGAGAAGTGTGAGATATACAGTAATCACAAAAGCCTAAAGTACTTCTTCACCCAGACGGATCTGAACATGAGACAGAGGAGATGGCTTGAACTCATGAAGGATTATGACTGCGACATTCAGTATCATCCCGGCAAGGCTAATGTAGTGGTAGATGCATTGAGTCAGAAGACACAGACGGTGTCGCTCTCATACTTAGCAGTCAGCCCACCACTCGTGCAAGAGGCGATGCTAATGGATGAAACCCTCTTATATGAAGGGGCAACCTTAGAGCTTGAACCTCAACTAGAAAACCTTAAATGGTTGACGGTATCCTTGACGGCTCTACAGGTGTATCCGGCGATTAGGCAAGAGGTGATAATGAAGCAACCTTTGGATCCTGAATTGCAGCGGATCAGGGTTAAGGTTCAAGATCAAACAATGAATGAACCAGATTTTACTTTAGCCAGTGATGGGGCATTGATGTTTCGAGACAGATTGTGTGTACCAGATGATTTGGATATACAAGACAAGATAGTGCGAGAAGCACATAGCTCCGAGTACTCACTTCACCCAGGAAGTACCAAGATGTACAAAGACCTCAAACAAAGTTACTGGTGGCCAAGCATGAAAGTCACCATAGCTTTGTATGTGGCGACTTGTCTTACCTGCCAGAAAGTAAAAGCTGAGAGGCATCGACCTTATGGTACTCTTCAGCCACTCCCAGTACCAGAATGGAAGTGGGAAAGGATTACAATGGACTTCGTCACCTGACTACCAAGTACACCTAAGGGAATGGACGCGATATGGGTGATCGTGGATCGGCTTACCAAGACTGCTTATTTCATTCCTATCAAGACCAAGTTCTCCATGACCAAACTAGCCCAACTTTACATGGACAACATAGTGCGCTTACATGGAGTGCCAGTGAGCATTGTTTCAGATAGGGACCCAAGGTTCACTTCCGGATTTTGGAAAAGCTTACAGCGTGCCTTGGGATAACAATTGAATTTGAGTACTGCTTTTCACCCACAGACAGATGGTCAATCAGAGTGAAGCATACAGATATTAGAAGACATGCTCAGGGCATGTACAATGGAGATGAGTGGCAGTTGGGAAGAATATATACCTCTTATGGAGTTTGCATATAACAACAGTTACCAAGCTACAATTGGGATGGCTCCGTATGAGGCGTTATATGGCAGAAAGTGCAGAACTCCTTTGTATTGGGATGAGGTAGGTGAACATCGAATGTTAGGACCTGAGATGATACAAATGACTTGTGACAAAGTTGACGTTATTAGAGAACGGATTAAAGCAGCTCAGTCCCGTCAAAAGAGCTATACGGACACCCGCAGAAAAGATATTGAATTTCAGCGAAGAGAAAAGGTATTTCTCAAGATCTCTCCTACTAAAGGGTTGCAAAGGTTTCACAGAAAGGGGAAGTTGAGCCCAAGATACATTGGACCATTTGAGATCTTATCCCGGGTTGGCTCAGTAGCCTACATGCTTGCTCTGCCACCTTCGCTTGGGGATGTTCATAATGTATTCCATGTATCCATGTTGAAGCGATATGTTCATGACCCCTCTCATGTATTACCCATGGAGCCAGAATACCTTGAAGCTGACATGACCTATACAGAACAGCCAGCT